>NC_064931.1:751026806-751329187 GCF_023897955.1 Schistocerca gregaria
TCAAGAAGGTACTGCTAACGTGTAAAATATCATGAGGAGAATAAATGGGGATCTGGTAAAATCCGACTCCCTTATCCTTATGTTCAGTAGCACAAAATGTCCAGGCAGACTTCCTTTGCTTAAGTATGAGGCCCCTTCTTCCCAACCCGATGTGCTCTTTCAAATTCCGGCACTTCGGGCATGCCACTTCAGGACATAAGAGAGAAGCAGCAGGGACTGTAACATATATCTTGAAGAACGGAAGATACAAGAGCTTAAAACTACAGAGTGCATCTCAATGATAAATCCAAAAAAATGTCTGAGAATAAGGCCGTATCTCATTAGCTTCCACTCTTAAAAAGCCTGTTGAGAAAACTGATGCTGCTACACAGACAGAGGTTGCTAGTGTCAGCACTGGTACCTGCGTTTGACAACACGCTTGTGCTGCTGCAGTTATTTCGAAGACCATAACCCCTCCCTCCCTTCCAAACATAAGGAAAGGTCGTGATTGCTGACATTGTAGAGCTCCCTGTCCCTCCAAAGTGTTCAGTCTGGTCCACTGTGCAGCAGTGCCGCAGTTGTGGCTCTCAAGTCCCCCCAGGCCAAAAAAATCGAAAGCAATTTGACGAATGAGGAGGGAAGTAAACAGTCCAACGATGTTGACTTCTTCTATCTGCCATTCCTCCTGGTCTTTCTTCTGAGCTGGTGCATCTTGATGTCTGCCTGGAGCACTTATCCAAGACAGCTTCCACCCTTTGCAGGCTCTCCTCAATGGCAGCAAGGCAGGGTGAAAGTGTGTCCTCCATGATAAATAGCTTCCATACTATTGTGAAACATTAACGAGGATACATGTGGAGGAACTGAAGCTGCCAGGAACCCCTTCCTCTGTCCTTGTGTTTACAGGAAACAAAGACCCAAGGGAGGGGTTTCTTTGTTCATCAATAACACATAGCACTCGCCTGCTCTCTCCTTGGTAACTGACCTAAAAGCAGTAGCCATTGATGTTCATGTAGGTCAAAATATCACTATCCGCCCCCCTGTATACACCTCCAAGGGATGTGACAGCCTCTGAGGCTCTCACAGGCCTTACAGAACGAGTCCGCCTCCTACTGGAGAAATTCGGTGCCCATAGTGTACAATAGGGCTCGAATTATACTTGCCCTAGGGGTAGAGTTTTGGAGAGCGTCATGATGTTTCAGGAGCTGAGCATTCTCAACACTCATTTATTGGCTGCTACTGGGTCGTCTGCAGCCACTGATCGACCTCTCTTTCTGCTCTCCAGGCCTCGCACACACTGCTCAGTGGCAAGCAACCGATGACCTTCAGTCCCGTGACCACTTTCCACTGTTGATCCAACTACCAGATGGAGCATTATTGGAAAGGAAGCTGCTGAAATGGATGGTCAGCAGTGCTAACTGGGCATTGTTCACCCAACTGTCTGTGTTTGAACACCAAGGCAGCGTCCAGGAAAAGGTGGACCACATCACTTGCGTGATCCACCATGGCACTGATTTATCAATCCCAAAGTCCTTAGGTTATCTTAGGAAATAAACTATATCTTGGTGGACTGATGAGTGCAGCTCAGCAGTCTGGGTCAGGCGTATTGCTCTATGAAAGTTTAAAGACCCAACTCGCTTTATTTGTTCATGAGACCCAGAAAATATTAGATACAGGCTCCCAGGTAGATGCCATTTTCCTTGACTTCCAGAAGCCGTTCGATTCAGTTCCACACTGTCGCCTGATAAACAAAGTAAGAGCCTACGGAATGTCAGACCAGCTGTGTGGCTGGATTGAAGAGTTTTTAGCAAACAGAACACCGCATGTTGTTCTCAATGGAGAGACGTCTAGAGACGTTAAAGTAATCTCTGGCGTGCCACAGGGGAGTGTTATGGGACCATTGCTTTTCACAATATATATAAATGACCTAGTAGATAGTGTCGGAAGTTCCATGCGACTTTTCGCGGATGATGCTGTAGTATACAGAGAAGTTGCAGCATTAGAAAATTGTAGCGAAATGCAGGAAGATCTGCAGCGGATAGGATAGGCACTTGGTGCAGGGAGTGGCAACTGACCCTTAACATAGACAAATGTAATGTATTGCGAATACATAGAAAGAAGGATCCTTTATTGTATGATTATATGATAGCGGAACAAACACTGGCAGCAGTTACTTCTGTAAAATATCTGGGAGTGTGCGTGCGGAACGATTTGAAGTGGAATGATCGTATAAAATTAATTGTTGGCAAGGCGGATACCAGGTTGAGATTCATTGGGAGAGTCCTTAGGAAATGTAGTCCATCAACAAAGGAGGTGGCTTACAAAACACTCGTTCGACCTATACTTGAGTATTGCACATCAGTGTGGGATCTGTACCAGGTCGGGTTGACTGAGGAGATAGAGAAGATCCAAATAAGAGCGACGCGTTTCGTCACAGGGTTACTTGGTAAGCGTGATAGCATTACGGAGATGTTTAGCAAACTTAACTGGCAGACTGTGCAAGAGAGGCGCTCTGCATCACGGTGTAGCTGATGGAAACAGAGGCCGCGGCTGAAGGTATCCAATTGAGAGCACAGCATGAGGATACAGAGTGTAGTTGAACTGCTTAGTCGACGAGCAACTCACAACAGTGCTAGTGGTAGTGATACAAAACAGAACAATGGCAACGATAAACGAAGCAAAATTGCTTATCTACAACAACAGTTGCTGAAGTTGACTTTTCGTCAGAAAGGAACCTAAGGGATTTTGCAGTTGACAAAGAAGTGGCTGATGAAATGTTAGCATTCCTGCAAGATGGATGAGTGGACTGTATGGTGTCATATATGCTTGACTGCGCGAACGGTGTACATGAGGAGTACAATGATGACGATACATGTTCAACAAGTGAAAGTAATACTGAAACAAGTGTCGAGCCATGTAGTTCGTCATCCTTGTCAGTCAAGGAGCCACAAATCCCATCTCCAGACAATCATTGTCCAAGGAGCGGGTATTAAGCACAGTTACGGACATGGAAGACCTTCCGTTCCACAAAAAAAAAAAAAAAAAAAAAAAAAAAAAAAAAAAAAAAAAAAAAAAAAAACGAACAAACTGCGAATAAGTCTACAGCAATATGACCCTGTAGTGCATGAAAACAATTGTGGATATTGAAGAGAGGACAAGACGCACTTGTTATAAAAAAAATATAAACAAATTTCGATAAGGCCGCGCACTTGTTACAAAAAATGGTGTTTGCGCGTTTCAAGGAATACAATTTACAGGATGTGCAAGACTGTGCCCTGCTATGTTATGCACATCAAATTGTGCGTGACATAGATTATAGTAATTTCAAGGGAAACGGTGGACGTTTACATAACTCCAAACAGTGCTAAAGAATCGGAAGACGCGAGGTAACATTTCAAACAAAGGGTCAACTTGATGAAGCACAGCTCACTGCACTGCGGAATCGGCCTGAAAATTTGTATATGAGATAAATAATCTATCCCATCCTTCAGTAAGGAATTTGTTTTCAACCCCGACCAATTGAGATTTGGAGACGAAATGCGTATGAAAGGAACCCTGGAAATTAGAGGTACCAAGAGAGTTGTATCAAGATCATGAATGCCTATACAATTATTCCGACTGTTAATCTGGATGGTAGATTGGGCAGAAAGTTATATATTGTACCACGAGAAGTTGGAGGTGCTCTGCTCCCCTACGATTCTTTCTCATGTGCTGATCTTTCAAGGGCTGTAGGGAATGTTTATATCACAGCAAACAAGAGAGGGGGAAATGTGTGTAAGGGAGCTACAACTATGGTATGAGCCCTGCTTTTGGCCAATAGATGGTCAAAATAACTTACTCGTGCTTGATTCCTCGTCTGCTTATAAAAATCGTGCTCCTTTCAACCACACTATACCTCCTGAAAAGTGTGAGACATTGCAGTTCATATATCTGGAACAACCGGACAAATTCAGTCTCTGGATGTTTGTTTTTTTCGTGCCTATAAAACATATTATCGCACTATGCAGCTACACCCTAAAGAGTAGCCCGTTTCATGATAAGCTCCACACCAGAATGTTTTGCACTCAGTTATGTGCCAGCACATCCTTCACTTCTCATCACCTCATTACACCAATATGATTCCATACGCATTATTTAAAAGTGGGTACCTAGCTGAACGTCCTATATGGTTTGTAGCTCCCAAGGCAGTCACCTTCGATACTGATGGTGTGAACATTTATGATCAGTGTGGTGCACCATTTTTCATTTGGTGTTCATGGTGCAAGTTAAGGGTTTGGTTTGGATATTTCTTGAATGTCGACTATGCCCATTTTGTGACAAGTAATACACACATCTCATAGAACGTTGATCTGTGCACCTCGCAGATAATCATTTTCTGTTGCCCTCCTGATGCACATGGTGAGCCATTAGCAGCTAAAGTTTTTACTGCCTTAATTGTTAAGGCAACACTTTCAAATGAGCCTTACTAAAGACTGAACTTGCGATCTCGCACTCAACAGGTTCCTTGTGAGTCTCACAACTGCTGTTTCTGCATGTGGGAGCTGTATTCAGCACTGTCTGGGGCACGTGATACTGTACCTGGTCACGACCAAATCCAGCACAACATGCTTCAACATTTGCAAGTAGCGTAAAGGGAAATCCTACTTGAAAGTTTTAATAAGGCAGACAGGTGACTTTCCCAAATCGTGGAGAGATAATTTTAGATATCTCCCCTCAAACCAGGAAAAGACTGAACGTGTACCAGTAGTTACTGGAGTGTCACCTTAATGAGCTGTGTAGGAAAAATCCTGGAACGAATGGTTAAACATAGTCTAGCCTGGGCTAGGCAACTCCGTAGCCGCTCTCAGTGTGGATTCAGGAGGTTTCAGTCAACTGTCGGCAGCCTGATCCTGCTATAGGTGGCTATTAGCAGGCTTTCCCATGTAATTATCATTGTACTGGTGTAGTACGTAAGGTGTACGACACTACTTTTAGATGTAGTATTCTAGGACTTTCATGACCACTGCCCCATCTTCATCTGGTTCTTCCCACCTAAGAACTTTTTTTAGCCGCAAGTTGGTGACCTGCTGTCTGATTGTTTTGAGCAGGAGAATGTCATTTCTCAGGGCATTGTTTTAAGTTTCACCTTCTTTGCCATAGCCATCAACAGAATCACATCTACAGTAAGGAGTCCTGTACAATGCTCCTTGTGGGGGAAATGTGCAATGAGGTAGAGTGCCGTGGCACTCGCGTCAAGGCACGGACCGTGAGCCAAAATCTTGGCCACCCCTACTGTAGACCGATCCCAGAACCCCTCCTCTGAATCCTCCTCCCCTGATATAATTTTTAAAATCCATAAATCTAACCTTCCTGGATGTCTCATCAGAAATCGTTACTCTGTTCTCCACAAAAAAAAAAAAAAAAAAAAAAAAAAACAACTCTGCAGTTGTCCCCCAACATCTCCAACACATTGCCCACAGCATAATTGCCTCTATTAAGAAAGCAAATCACTTTCTTAATTGCTTCATCATTATCCCCACCCCATTTCCCCCTGGATCCTTTGTTGTCATCGTTTATGTCACCTCCCTATAAACTAGCGTCCACCATTCCCATGGCCTTGCCACAAGCGAGCCCTGTCTCTCACAATGTCCTGCCAGCTCTAGACCCATCACTTCAGTCCTTATACTCATAACCAACTATATCCTCATACCCACATAAAGAAATACATGCCAATCTGTAGCACAGCTTATAGTTTGCAGACCTCGCATTTTAAGTGGACTTGACAGCACAGTGTCCAGAGTAAGACAGTGCAAGGTAAGAAACAACTTCTTTCTGATTTGACAGGGACAGATTTAAAGGGAAAATCGCGTCGTAGAAGGGAGATATAGACTATGTAAAGAAAACCTCCCTAGCCTCACAGGGTCGTAAATCCATTGTCAATTTTAGGTTAATCGATGATATCTTGATTATTTGTGTCCACAACCAACGTACATTATCCTCGTTCATTCACAGCTTCAACAACGTTTCTCCAATCAGTTTTCCGTGGTCCATTTCAGCTCAGCATGCGCATACCTGGAAAGTTACTTCGAAATCTCCAATAGCTCCATAAAAGTCACTGCCCATACAAAGTCCACATATCATCAATGGTACCACCACTTATATAGCTGCCAATCCTTTCAAATTAAAAAGTATGTCCCATTTAGGCTAGCTATCCATGGATGGGATATGTACAAGGACGAGCAATATGCCGACAGTCTCATTAGAACTTTAACAGATAGGCACTATCCTCCAGTCCCAGTATGCAAGTAGTCTCCATCCATATATACACATGTTCGTCATTCTCCAGTCACCCCTGTGACACAGTTGTAAGGGACCAACCCCTCAGTACCCAATATGAACTGAGACTGAAACCAATTAGTCATATACTTTTCTAGGACTTCAACTACCTTTCTTTGTCCCCTGAATTTTCAGAGAATGCTTTTAAAGTGGTATAAAGGAAGTTCTTTCTCGCCCAGCACTTAAGAAATTTTAATTTTCCAAAACTTGTAGGATGAATAAAATCTCGTGCAACTATTATGCCATGACAACAATACAGCAAAATTTTCTCTTAAGTCCCAGCTGTTTCTTAGAGGCACCTGGTGTACAATAGCAGGATCTAATTATGCACTGCCTGATGAAAAAAGTGAGGCACACAGACGACACATACACACGATCAGTGGAGCTGCAATTCTCTGTGACATGTAGAATAGCGATCAGAGACCTTTAGTGTAGTTACCATGCCTGGTAGGGTATATACAGGCATGAACAGCCGTAATAAATAAATCACCAGGTCCTGATGGGATTCCAATTCGGTTTTACAGAGAGTACACTACTGCATTGGCTCCTTACTTAGCTTGCATTTATCGCGACTCTTTTGCCCAACGTAAAATCCCGAGCGACTGGAAAAAAGCGCAGGTGACGCCTGTATATAAGAACGGTAGAAGGACGGATCCACAAAATTACAGGCCAATATCCTTAACATCGGTTGGTTGCAGGATTCTCGAACATATTCTCAGTTCGAATATAATGAATTTCCTTGAGACAGAGAAGTTGCTGTGCATGCGTCAGCACAGCTTTAAAAAGCATCGCTCCTGCGAAACGCAACTCGCCCTTTTTTCACATGATATCTTGCGAACCATGGATGAATGGTATCAGATGGATGCCATATTCCTTGACTTCCTGAAAGCATTTGACTCGGTGCACCACTGCAGACTCCTAACTAAGGTACGAGCATATGGGATTGGTTCCCAGACATGTGAGTAGCTCGAAGACTTCTTAAGTAATAGAACCCAGTACGTTGTCCTCGATGGTCAGTGTTCATTGGAGGTGAAGGTATCATCTGGAGTTCCCCAGGGAAGTGTGGTAGGTCCGCTGTTGTTTTATATCTACATAAATAGCCTTTTGGGTAGGGTGGATAGCAATGTGCGGCTGTTTACTGATGATGCTGTGGTGTACGGGAAGGTGTCGTCGTTAAGTGAGTGTAGGAGGATACAAGATGACTTGGACAGGATTTGTGATTGCTGTAAAGAATGGCAGCTAACTCTAAATATAGGTAAATGTAAATTAATGCAGATGAATAGGAAAAAGAATCTCATAATGTTTAAATACTCCATTAGTAGTGTAGCGCTTGACACAGTCACGTCGATTAAATATTTGGGCGTAACATTGCAGAGCGATATGAAGTGGGATAAGAATATAATGGCAATTGTGGGGAAGGCGGATAGTCGTCTTCGGTTCACTGGTAGAATTTTGGGAAGATGTGGTTCATCTGTAAAGAAGACCGCTTATAAAACACCAATACGACCTATTCTTGAGTACTAATCGAACGTTTGGGATCCCTATCACGTCGGATTGAGGGAGGACATAGAAGCAATTCAGAGGTAGGCTGCTAGATTTGTTACTGGTAGGTTTGATCATCACGCAAGTGTTACGGAAATACTTCAGGAACTCGAGTGGGAGTCTCTGGAGGAAAGGAGGCGTTCTTTTCGTGAATCGCTACCGAGTAAATTTAGAGAACCAGCATTTGAGGCTGACTACAGTACAATTTTACTGCCACCAACTTATATTTCGCGGAAAGACCACAAAGATAAGATAAGAGAGATTAGGGCTCGTACAGAGGCATATAGGCAGTCATTTTTCCCTCGTTCTGTTTGGGAGTGGAACAGGGAGAGAAGATGCTAATTGTGGTACGAGGTACCTTCCGCCACGCACCGTATGGTGGATTGTGGAGTATGTATATAGATGTAGATGTAGAACAACCACAGATGTTGAGTGACATTTGTAAAGTACACGGAAATGCTGCATACTCATATGAGGCAGCATTATCAGCACCTGACAGAGTTCTAAAAGGGCCTCATTGTGGATTTCCATTTGGCTGGCTGGTCGAATCTTACAATATCCAGATTTGTAGGGCATTCGGATGTGACAATGTCCTAATGCTGGACTGTAAGAAAACGTGAGGGCAGGCATCTTCATTGTCAATGTTCCAGTCAGCCATGTCTGACCACTACCAAGGAGGATCATTGCATTGTGCACAGAGAATATTATGACCCCTTCACGTCCGTGCCTGCATCCAAGAACGAATAATGGGCTTCTTGCAACATTCTGTGTCACTGCACACCATTGGTCAGACACTATAAGCAGCCAAGGTAGGAGATTACTGCCCCAGGCATATGTTGCTGTTAACACCACAACATAAATGGCTGTGTTTGGAGTGCTGCCATAACTGGGAGGCATAAACTGCTGATGAATGGTGTTGCATTGTTTTCAGCGATGAATCATGGTTCTGGACAAACCTTGGTGACATCGTTCGTGATTATGGCAGTAACTAGGGCAGAGATCCCATTTCTTCCAATATTTTAAGATGCACAGAAGTGTTACTCCTTGTGTGATGGTGCGGGGAGCCAACAAGTATGACTTCAGGTCACAGCTGGTAGTGATTGATAGAATGCTAATGGCACAATAGTATGACATACAAAATCGGCATCCTCATATGTCACCTCGCATGTGACAGTATTGTGGCTCCATTTTTCAACAGGATAGTACTTGTCTTCACATGGCACATGCATCTGTCAAGTGTTTGCATGATGCTGAGTTACTCTCATGGCCATGAAGATCCACCAGATCTGTCTCCAATAGCATGTGTGTCGGACCAGCTCAGACATCAACTCTGTCCCAGTACCAGTGTCCATGATATGAAGGACCAATATAATACACCTTTTCCGCAGACAAAAAATGAGAACTATAAAAACGTCTTTGTTATAGCAGCTTTACGATAATCTGTGAAAAAAAGCTTCCGATAAAAAACAACAGGCCAAAAAGGACAGGTCCAAAGCCATCAGATCTTGTTCTCTTATGGTATGGATGTCAGCGTCTGCTGGATGGAATTATAAAGTACCTCAAGCAGTATCCCCTTCACTGCAGACACACCACCACAGAGGAGAGACAGAGGAAAAGACAGAGAGGAGCCTCGCCACAAAAATGGTCTCTATACTACAGTGGAACATGAAAAGGAACATGTAGAGGAGCTATGACTGTTAGCTTAGGATGACCCATGCATAGACACATTTTCAGCTTTGACACACTTAAGCTATATGGTTATGTCCTCCACAAAATGACAACCTTAGTGGAGAGAGAACAAAGGGGGGAGCGGCTATTTTCGTAAACAATGTGTACCACACTTCGTCTCTCACATTCATCACCACCAGCCTACAAGCAGTAGTTGTACCAATGCATATGAATCATAGGAGAAGAAATGCTTCGTGGCTGTCGTACACTCCATATTTATTAGTCTTGACCTTTCGACGACTTCCTCAGTCGTCATCGTCTGGAGATATTTCAGTGGGCCAGTAGGTACTTCAGTTGCCTGAATTAGCTCATGGAGATGTCACAGAGTCCTGGAACTTCCATATGATACCAGAGATAATGTCGATATCTGAGGCTGAAGAACATTGGTAGCAATGCTGATTCCGTTAGATGGTGGATGCTTCAGCTGATTTCTCTGTTGCTTGTCAGCATCAAGTGCCCCTTTCCAAGTACCAATAAGGGTGTGGACCACTGTCTGGGTTAAAGCTTTTGTTACATGTTCTGATTTCAACGATTTCTTTGACGACAGAATCCCATTAGGTAGATAGAAGCATGGGATAATATTTCCGTCTCATCAAACATAATCGTGCGTTTGGTTATGAGGCTGTGTTTGCCAACAGCAGATTTTATGTAATTACGATATTAAACATGAAATCGGTGCTCTGTGCAGCATTCTGAAATCGTTCTTACTGATTGACCAATGTAACTGCTACTGGATTCACAAGGTGTTCCAGGCAGGAATTCATCAAATGTGAAGAGCTTTCAGCGGATGGCCAACCGCCATCTTGTCTGCACCTCCTGTCGCGTTTGGTGTAGGTTCAGGAGGTATCACTCCATCTTTGAAAACTTAGTCCTCCTGGAAGTGGTCACGCAACAGGCTTTCCTGCATTGGCATCACTTAATAACTATGTTTTTTGACATCCAAAGCTACCTGGAAGCTTGAGAAGTCCATACAGCTCCATGAATGAGGCTTTAGAACATATCTTCCAGTCTTTATATTGTCCTTCTCCCCCCCCCCCCCCCATGTTATTTTAGATATTGAGTCGTGATGCCCTCTCTGACCACTTCTGACCACTTTGAACAAGAGAATGGCTATGGCTATGGCAAGACAGTCACACATAAATGATACCTCAGAATTTTGAGTTTGACAGTCTTGCTGTAGCCTTTAATAGTGAAATATCGCCTGAAAAAGATCTGTCAAGTGTTATTCTTTTGTGGATGACTTCTCTGTCCTTCATTGCTCCTCCAGACTTGCAGCAATAACCCATCCATTACAACTGCCAGATAGGACATTGGAGAAATGGAAGAACAAGGTTTTTTTAAATTTGTTTTAAAATTTATTTTTAAACGAGAAGTTTGTCTGCGCCCACTTTAACCATTCACACTATTTTTAACTTCCCTGAGTTAAAGGTGGGAGACACTGTTCTAAATTTTGGAGAAACAGGCCTCACATTTGATTTTAAGCTGGACTAGTTGCCAAGCCTTAGGGGCTTGAAAGCACACTCTCTAAATGCACTATTTTAAATTTGCTTCATTCGCTCACGGGTGTTGGGTCGGATAATGTTGTGCAAGCTGGTCATCATCTTCAGGTGCTTGTTAACGTGTTGCTTCAGTGGCTCGCCAATATATGCGCTTGCTCGGTAGAGAAGCGCAGGTGTGAAGGGGTGGGACTGTAACGTCGTTGTAGACGAGTCAGAGTACGGCGACATCCAATGCCTCCTACTGAACAAACGGGACAGGGTCTTCGCATGAGCGATGAGGGGTAAAGCGCCGCCGCAAATCGCAGCCCAGCAGTGTGTCGGCGCCCAGCTAAAGTGCCAAGACTCTGATTCCCCATCTGTGTTGACTTGGTTTCGATCGTCTGCGGCCGGTGACGCGTTAGCGCCGCCAGTGCTGGTTCCCAAGTCTTGCTGAGTTAAAATCCAGTGTCTCTATTAATCAGGTCGTTGCTTATACATATTTCGACTGCTTCTTCAATTATGGAGTTCCAGTACATGGAGGCGGACAAAAGGATCTTTGTCTCTCCATATTTCGTGCTATAGTCCATGTCAAGACAGCTTTTAGCAACAGCAGGCTTTTCTGGCTGATCCAATCTGGTGTGATGTCTGTGTTCAGTACATCTGTCTGTAACAATTCGATATGTCTTGCCACTGTATGATTTCCCACACTGGCACGGGATTTTACATATCCCTGGTCTCCTTAGACTGGACTGTCTTTAATAGAACCTAACATCGTTTGCACTCGCGCTGGAGGGCAGAAAACCATTTTCTCTGCTGTCTCTTGAAAAGCCTGCACATTCTGAAGGACACACAACCAAAATA
Source organism: Schistocerca gregaria (assembly GCF_023897955.1). NCBI lineage: Eukaryota > Metazoa > Arthropoda > Insecta > Orthoptera > Acrididae > Schistocerca > Schistocerca gregaria. Next base: position 751,038,707 of record NC_064931.1, read on the forward strand.
GGGTAGAAAAACCACCCTCGCAAAGTCCTCCATGTCTTTTGGCTGTTCTTGTGGTTTAGTGCACGCAGGTGGAAATGCATTACAGATCTGTTTATGAGAGTATCCGTTAGTATTGGGGCAAGGGAGTTTCTGGCCTACACTTCATTGTTGCCACATATATCCAAAATGGCGGTGATTACACCAAGCTAAGATGGCGGTGTGTACTTGGCAACAGTGCATGGCGTCATCCAAGATGGCGGCTGTGACGTCATCCTAGATGGTGGATTTTGGCGGGAAGTTTGAATTTTGGAGGGGATATAGGTCAGTTGGGCTACTTCTACTAACCTAAGAAAATGGCAGGAAAAAAGGACACTTGGGATACCCCCACTAACCTAAGTCACCCGACCACCACCTGTCCACCTCTCCTAGGACTCTATCAGGCTGGGCTGCTGTAGGGAGGTAGGATTGCATTTTATTTATTTTGGAACAATTTATTTAGGGCTGGAGTAAATTGATTATGCTGATACAAAACAAATGCTCTGACATGCTTGGGGTCACGCCACACAGCCTACAGACATGCAAACCACTCAAAGGCTCTGCAAACATGCTTGCTAATCATCAACTGTCGAAATAATGCACCAGTCTTTATTTAAACAATCTGCGCTAGTACAGCCATCCGATGTGCTCGCCACAAAGTCCAGAGCACAACTTACTTAGTACACTGTATCACCACCAGAGGGCACTGCCATCCGTTCCATGACGTAACCATAGATGGCGCCCATGACGTCAGATGATGACACAAGTACCGTTACCCAATACGGCGGGAAACAGTGTGTTTGCCACGAGGTCTGGGCCTTGTACACAGTACCACCACCAGAGAGCACTATCGTCCATTCCTTCACATAATCCAAGATGACACTCTGGGGTGGGGGAAATGGCGGGAACCAATAGGAACCCTTAATCCAGTCATGTGCTCGATTTCAGCCAGGAAGATGGTAGTAACTGATGACGTCATTGTTGAAGATATAGGTGAGGCTCAGCAGCTCTGGGACCTCAGTCTTGTCCAGTCAGTCAGCAGCAGCAGCAGCAGAAGAAGAAGAAGAAGAATGAAGTGTCAACAGCATTTGCACTCCAGCACAGTCATGCAGAACAGGATTAAATGGAAAAAGCATCCCACATCACATCTTTCCCTCTGGTTAGCCTTAGTATTATTATTATCATTATTCAATGTTTTCGCATCTTGGTTCATGTCTAATGCTTTCTCGTCTTTGTTCAACAGGCTCAAGTGCCAACATGCCAAGCTCTGCTGGCACGTCCAGACCTGTAGCAACCTCGGCTGCCATCTTGTTGAGACCTGGAGCAACAGCATCCAGTGCGTCTGAACCAGTAATGGCCATGTGGGATCTGGTAGCGCACATAGCTCACTTGATGGAACAGGACAAGGAGCTGCTGTTGCCCGTCCCACTCATCAATTTATGTGATGAGGACACGCGATCTGCCCTCGACACATCGAATGCTGTTGCTGGCGGTGTTAAACAACAATATTGAGGGCAGTACTGGTCACCAACATATGGCCCATCCAAGTAGAACATTCCTGTGATAATGCAACACAGATTGCAGATACTGTGGATATGAAGGCGTCGAGTGCACCTATGCTTTTCACCTCAAAATACAATTTAACTCCCAGTGGATCAAAGTGTGTGAACATTGCTATAAAAGCGCATCATGTCTGGGGGTTGCATGTGAGAATGGAGATTGAAAATATATCCAAGTGTGTTAAAGTGCCAATTTCCGAATTCGACTGGGATGAAATATGTCGTGCAAAACGTTACATCAATCAGCAGATGACTACAGAGTATTATCCAACTCGTTTCCCCCCAGACATTCGCCTTACTGATGTGACACTTTCTATTACAACAGTGTATGATGACTATATGTGTGAAATGGGGTGACAACTGTGTTTATCTAAGACATGCCTCGGTTATGCAGTTATATGATCTGGATACTTCCATACATCTTGCATTGGAGAGACTGAACCATTGGTTGCCTAGCATAGATTCCGCATACAATGTTGTGAACTCCCTATGTGTGCATAGTGTACATGTTGATGATCTGAAGCAGCACCTTTGTTTGCACATGAACGCTGAACCTAAAGAGAAACAGATGAAATGTGTGTGTGAAAAACCTGAGTACTGTGAGGTATCTATTGGCTTGATGGAAATACACACTGAATTTATTGCATGTCAAAAAGCTTTATTTGGCAAATACCATACAGGTGTGAAGAAGAAGAGCATACAGATTGTAATGATATTCCTGAAATACTACACCCCATGTATGATACTTAAATAAATAAATAATTTTTGTATATATAATCTCAAACTGTGTTTGTGTTTTATTTTATACCTCTCTCATTATAGTTAAAGTATTACAATTATTAATTTTTTTCAGTGCTATACAAGTTATTGAGATGATGATTGATCAAGTTACTATTCATAAGTAAATTACATAGCTGTTTACTCTGTGCACTGAATATAGCTCTCTCAGTTAAGTGATGGAACTATAGTGACTACACATACTATTATTATCCTTTCAAGTGTATTTTTATATATGTCAACTACTTGTCTGTACCTGGCAGAGTGGGTGAAGCATCCTCATCACAAGGACTTTGTAGTAGGTGACTGGTCCTGTGAAGATTCAAAAGAAGAACGAGAAGAACGGAATTCTCCTTCCTGATAATATACGAGCAGTTATTGTAGGTCCATCCAATTGTGGGAAGACTAATGTCCTCATGACTCTGCTAACACACGTAGATGGAGTCCGATTTGAACATGTTTGTGCATTCTCAAAAACACTGTTTCAACCCAAGTATCAGTTGTTGCAGGAGATATTGCACGGTGTATATGGTGTTACATACACGACATTCAGTGAAAGCGGTGATATCCCTCCACTTGAAAAAGCAAAGCCCAACACTGTCTTCATATTTAACGATGTTCCTGTGGAAAACCAAGACAAATTTTGAAAATATTTATGTTTCGGTCGTCATATGGGTGCTGACGTATTTTATTTAAGCCAAACAAATTCCAGAATGCCCAAAGAGTTGGTTAGAGATAACGCAAACCTCATTATAGGCTTCTAACAAGACAACCTGAATTTAAAACCTATTTATAGGCACATTCGGAACTGACATGCCGTTCATTGATTTTGTAAAGATATGTGCAGATTGATGGAATCATTCGCAGTGTGGGTTTCTCGTTATTGATGAAACAAGAAAACTGAGTGATGGTAGAGTTTTTCCATATATAGCATGGTAAGAGAGGATAGTACATCAATATAAGCCGCACCACGGACAAATTTGCGCGTATGTCTAGCTCTCAACCCGACAGAATGGATGTACACAGATGGAACATTCGCCTATACATGGATGCGAAAATTCAGGCTATTGTGCATAAAGTTGGAGGTATACGCAGGGAACTAGAGACATATTACCAGACTCTTTTGAGAATGGTGAAAGCGTTAAATGAGTTAGTTAATGAAGTCGGTAAGAAAGTAGCCAACTTACCTGAAAAGGTCGAGGCTATTGAGGGGAAAATAGATGTATAGTTCCTTGTTGCTGAAAAGAGGGAGCAGGTACATAGTACGAGGAAGAAGAAAATGACCGGATATACAAAGATGTCGACGAAGTAGAAAGTGATTCAAGCGCAGAAAGCAGTTCGTGAGAAATTACAGTTACTGACGTTAGGGCATATGGATCGACAGCAAACACTAAGAGAGACATAATTGCGTAGGCTTCCGCGGCCAGAGTCAGTCGACATAAAAGTTTTCTGGGTTTGGTACCGCGTCATAATGTAAAAACTACTGTTGCTATAGAAAAGCCAACGTTTCGGCCACGATTGCAGCGGCCTTCTTCTGGATCTAATGGTGCGTTCTAGCTTTTTTTTCTTTATTGTTATTTTTAAACCTGTTTACAGGCAGGCCTGCAGCAGCATACTACGCCGCTCTTTGGCTGCAGAGAAACACAAAAGATACAAATGGAGACAACTAGAGAAAAAAATACGGTGGACATATACATGGAGACAAACACTTTTTAAAATACATGGAGCCGTTCATGGGCGTAGAGTCCAAGATAAAATTTGTTCAGACACTTGGACACATACATAGACGAAAACTGTCACACGTGAATGTAGGTGCACAAAACGAATAACACTGAACCACTTAAGCACAAAACGATGGCACACACAGAAACAAGAGGCGTTGATCTCAGGCGCGCGAATGTTCACTAACCATGTACGAGTCCAGGGACCTGCCAAGAGAGGAGGAGGGGGGGGGGGGAGAGGGGAGAGCAGATGCCATGGGCAGGGGAGATAGGCGGAAAGGAGGAAGGGGGAGGGGAAGCCGGGGGAAAAGGGGTGGAGGAAGGCGACGGGGGAAAAAAAAGGGGAGAGAGGGAGGGTGCCTAAAGGAAAGGACACAGGAAGTGGGGGTGGGGAGGATCAAAGTTGATAGGAGGGGTAGATGGAGGGGAGGAGGACATCATCAGGGAGGGGGAACTGGCGGAAGCCACCTTGGGAGAGGGTAAGGAGGATGGAGAGATGGAGACCGGGTGGGTCATGGGAATACAGGTGTGGCAGCGGGCGGGGGCGGGAGAGGATGGGCGAGACAAGCGGGTGAGGAGGATCGAGTTTGCAGGAGGTATACAGGATCCGTATCCTTTCAAGGAAAAGGAGGAGGTGGGGAAACGGAATGTGATCGTACAGGATCCACGCGGGGGAGGGGAGATGGATGCGATAGGCGAGGCGGAGACCATGGCGTCCAAGGATTTGAAGGGATTTATAAAAGGTAGGGGGGGGGGGCGGAGATCCAGGCTGGATGGGCGTAACAAAGGATAGGGCAGATGAGGGATTTATAGGTGTGGAGTATGGTGGAGGGGTCCAGACCCCACGTACAGCCGGAAAGGAGCTTGAGGAGATGTCGGGAGCGTGCCTTGACTTGGATTGTCCGGAGAAGGGGGGTTCAGGAGAGTCGACGGTCGAGGGTGACGCCAAGGTACTTAAGGGTGGGAGTGAGATAGAATCAAGGAGGCGGAAGGAAGGGGTGGTTTTGCCTACAATGATCACCTGGGTTTTGGAGGGATTGACCTTGAGCAACCACTGGTTGCTCCAAGCGGTGAACCAGTCAAGATGGGATTGGAGGAGGTGTTGGGAGCGCTGCAGGGTGGGGTCAAGGGTAAAGAAGGCGGTGTCATCGGCGAACTGGAGAAGGTAGACGGGGTGTGACGGCAGCGGCATGTCTTCTGTCTATAAAAGGTACAGAAGGGGAGAGACGACGGAGCCTTGGGGCACACCGGCGGAGGGAAAAAGGTGTAGGAATCCGTGTTATGGATGGTAACGTAGGAAGGATGGTGGGAGAGAAAGGAGCCAATTAGATGGACGTAATTAATGGGAAGGGCGAAGGTTTGGAGCTTTAAGAGCAGACCGGAATGCCATACGCAGTCATAAGCACGTTCAAGGTCCAGGGAGAGGAAGATTGTGGAGCGATGGTAATTAAGCTGTTCAGAAAGGAGATGAGTGAGGTGAAGGACAAGGTCGTCGGAAGAGAAGGATTGCCGAAAGCCACACTGGGTAATGGGTAGGAGGTGGTGCTGGCGGAGATGCTGGTGGATGCGGCAGGTGAGGATAGATTCCAGGACCTTACTGAAAACCGAGGTAAGGCTGATGGGAAGGTAGGAGGAGATGGCGGACGGTGGTTTACCAGGTTTAAGGAACATCAGGAAACGTGAGGTTTTCCACAGGTCGAAGTAGTAACCGGTGGACAGGACTACATTGTAGAGCCTGGCCAGGGTGGAAAGAAAAGAGACAGGAGCTTCACAAAGGTGATGGTAGGTGACACAATCGTGACCAGGAGCAGTGTTGTGTTTCGTGCAGAGTGTAGCAATGAGATCCTGTGTAGTGATAGGGGCATTGAGTTCCGTGTGTGCAATGTTGTCCAAGTACTGGAAACCAGGTGCGAGGGGAGGGACAGAGGTGTCAGTTTGATCGCGGACATCTGGGAAGAGGGAGTAATCGAACTGGGGATCATCAGGGATGGAAAAGACATAGGAGAGGTAAGAGGCAAAGTGATTGGCCTTACTAAGCGCATCAGGGAAGGGGTGATCATCATGGAGAAGAGGATAGTAGGGGGAGGGTTTAGTTCCGGTAAGGCGACGGAAGGCTGACTAGAACTTGGACGAGTTTATAGGTAGGGTAGCATTTAAACGGGTGCATGTCCATTGCCAGTCCCAGCGTTTCCTAGCCGAGAGCAAATTTCGAATGTGTCGCTGGAGTTGCTGGTGGCGTCGGAGTGTGTCCGGGTCACGCGTGTGGAGGAAGGCACGGTAGAGGTGGCGGGATTCACGGAGGAGGAGGACGGCCTGTGGGGGTAAGGTAGGATGGTGGGGGTGGATGGCGACAGTAGGGACATGGGCCTCCACGGCCTCAGACAAGGTCTGCTGGAGAAAGGAAGCGGCATGGGTTACATCATCAGGGTGGTGGGAGGTGAAGGGGCGGCTATCGACCTGGGTGGAGAGGGTATCCCAGTAGGCATTCCAGTTGACATGGGAACGGTCATGGACGTACTTTGGGGGAGGGTCATTACGAGGGTAGTGGCGGGGGCGACGCCCATCTGTAACGGTGAGGAGGACAGGGAGATGGTCGCTACCAATAGGCTCCAGGACATCCACCGTAATGCGGCCAAGGAGGTTAGGGAAGGAAAGGATAACATCGGGAGTGGAGTTGGATTTGGGGCGGGTATGCTGGGGGATGGGGATGAGGTCGACTTGAAGGGAGAAGAGGAACCGATGCCACCGCCGTAACTGGGTGGTGGAGCGACTATGGATGTTGAGATCGGCGGCGATCACGTAGGAGGAGAAGGTACGGTCAGTGTGGGAGAGGAAGTCGAAGGGAATAGGGACGTTAGGGCGGACATAGTTGGTGGTGCAGATGACGGTAAGGCCGGGGAAGAAGAGACTAAGGATCAGGTGTTCGGTGGGGTCAGGAAGGAGAGGTTGGAGCCGATCTCGGAGCCGGCGGTGGTCACCAATGGCAACTCCGCCACGCGCAATCAGGAGGGGATTATCGGAGTGCTGAAGGAGGTAGGGCGACGTGTGGACGGTGTGGTGGGGTTGGAGGAAAGTTTCATTGAGGAGGAAGGCGTCCAAGCGGTGGGTGGCAAGGGTGTGCAGGAAGAGGTTCTTGTTGGCGGGAAGGGAGCGGATGTTGTTGAAAAGGATACTGTGCTGTCGTGCCAAGACAGGGATTTAGACAAGGATGTCAAAACGGGAGAAGGTGAAATGGGCCTGGTTGTTGGAGTAGGTGACATACATTTTTAAGTGGAAAATGGAACGGGTGGCGAGTGAGACCTGTTGGAGGGTGTGAGGGCGCTGGAAAGGGTGGACGTTTTGTAGGACAATGGTGAGGAACCTGATGATGTCCTCAGCGGTGGGGGGGGGGGGGGATGAAGGGAATTGCCAGGAGGGATGGGGGTGTCCAGAAGACGGACAGAGACGGTGAGTTCAGGAGTGGTCGGAGGGGGTCGGGCTTTACACTTTTGGGAGTAGGTGGGATGGGGGAGATTGCAGGTATGGCAGGAGGGAGGGGACTGAAGGTTTGGGCACTGCCGGAGGAAGTGCGCTTGCCTGCGTTCTAGCTATGCAACGACCTTTAGTCTGTGTTGTTAGTGTTCACTGTGCATTCCATTACGTAATAATTTTAAAAAGGTAGTTGGTTTATTGGTCACTTAAGGAAGAAGGAGTGGAAACTTTATTTTAATAGGTTATTGCGGTGGAGGGAGAACGTGACCTCTGTTGTCCATTGGCTCTTGTGTTATGTGTCATGATTGGTGGCCACCGTCGAATGAGAAGTTTGCTGCTGTTTACCAACTGCTGGACGTCGGCCGCGCGGCCGCGCGGCGCGTGCCTCATGTTGACAGTGCGGTCTGTTGGGCTCTGATTGCTGGCAGCCACTATGCTGCAAGCCTGAGTCCATCCTCCATGTTCATGTTGTTAGGGTGTTTAAGTATTTCGATGGCCTCTCTGATTTTGCGTTTCGTCATAATTGTCTGCTTGGCCAACACACAGGCTTCGTTGAATTTTATTTCTTTTCCGCAGTCATGGTGATGTTCTTCCACTGCGGATTTGTTGTGTTGCCCTAGATGAATACTCGTGCTCCCTAATGCGCGTTGCTATTGGCCTACCAGTCTCGCCGATGTGTGCCTCTCCACATTCGCATTCCACCTTGTAAACGCCTGCAGTGTATAATGCATCCGCCTTGTCCTTGGTGGAGCCTACGGCCACTATAGAAGACAGGCTGCACCCCAACGCGGCGAAGGTGTTTGCCTATTCGGTCAGTGACGTTTTTCACATACGGTAAGCGTACTGTTGGCTACAGTTTGTCTATTTCCTGCTTATCTTTCTTGCTTGTGTTCGTCGACAAGGCTGTGTTTATCGACTTATGGCTGTAGCCATGGGCTAAAAACGTTGTGCATAACCTTTTAAGCTTTTAAAATAAAGTACCCTCTCCTTCTTCCTTAAGTGACCAATAAAATAACTACCTTTTTAAAATTATGAATTAGTGGCATGCGCAGTGAACACTAACAACACAATATAAATGACACTGCATAGCTAGAACGCACCATTAGACCCAGAAGAAGGCCGCTGCAATCGTGGCCGAAACGCTGGCTTTTCTATAGCAACAGTAGTTTTTACATAATGACGCGGCACCAAACACAGAAAACTTTTATGTCGACTAAGAGAGACCTTTAAGCCGGTTACTGAATCTCTCCGACAGCTCTGAGCAAAAACAAAAACACGATAACGAGGGTGTTGCCATTGACGAATTCATTATCCGTCACACCCCCGTTCAGATAGACAGAACATTCGGCGTTAGCAGGGGAAGACCGTACATGTTGGGTACGCATCCTACAACTGTACAGGTTGATGATAGACGGTTTGAGAAAACACCCGGCTTAATGAATTTTATTTTCCTAAGACCTACCAAACAACCTATAAGTTATTCACTTAATGATAGGGAAACACGCCGTGAAATACTGCATATGACTGGTGTACACAAGATCACGAAAAACCTGAGCAACAGGAAATACACTCCTGGAAATTGAAATAAGAACACCGTGAATTCATTGTCCCAGGAAGGGGAAACTTTATTGACACATTCCTGGGGTCAGATACATCACATGATCACACTGACAGAACCACAGGCACATAGACACAGGCAACAGAGCATGCACAATGTCGGCACTAGTACAGTGTATATCCACCTTTCGCAGCAATGCAGGCTGCTATTCTCCCATGGAGACGATCGTAGAGATGCTGGATGTAGTCCTGTGGAACGGCTTGCCATGCCATTTCCACCTGGCGCCTCAGTTGGACCAGCGTTCGTGCTGGACGTGCAGACCGCGTGAGACGACGCTTCATCCAGTCCCAAACATGCTCAATGGGGGACAGATCCGGAGATCTTGCTGGCCAGGGTAGTTTGACTTACACCTTCTAGAGCACGTTGGGTGGCACGGGATACATGCGGACGTGCATTGTCCTGTTGGAACAGCAAGTTCCCTTGCCGGTCTAGGAATGGTAGAACGATGGGTTCGATGACGGTTTGGATGTACCGTGCACTATTCAGTGTCCACTCGACGATCACCAGAGGTGTACGGCCAGTGTAGGAGATCGCTTCCCACACCATGATGCCGGGTGTTGGCCCTGTGAGCCGCGGTCGTATGCAGTCCTGATTGTGGCGCTCACCTGCATAGCGCCAAACACGCATACGACCATCATTGGCACCAAGGCAGAAGCGACTCTCATCGCTGAAGACGACACGTCTCCATTCGTCCCTCCATTCACGCCTGTCGCGACACCACTGGAGGCGGGCTGCACGACGTTGGGGCGTGAGCGGAAGACGGCCTAACGGTGTGCGGGACCGTAGCCCAGCTTCATGGAGACGGTTGCGAATGGTCCTCGCCGATACCCCAGGAGCAACAGTGTCCCTAATTTGCTGGGAAGTGGCGGTGCGGTCCCCTACGGCACTGTGTAGTATCCTACGGTCTTGGCGTGCATCCGTGCGTCGCTGCGGTCCGGTCCCAGGTCGACGGGCACGTGCACCTTCCGCCGACCACTGGCGACAACATCGATGTACTGTGGAGACCTCACGCCCCACGTGTTGAGCAATTCGGCGGTACGTCCACCCGGCCTCCCGCATGCCCACTATACGCCCTCGCTCAAAGTCCGTCAACTGCACATACGGTTCACGTCCACGCTGTCGCGGCATGCTACCAGTGTTAAAAGACTGCGATGGAGCTCCATATGCCACGGCAAACTGGCTGACACTGACGGCGGCGGTGCACAAATGCTGCGCAGCTAGCGCCATTCGACGGTCAACACCGCGGTTCCTGGTGTGTCCGCTGTGCCGTGCGTGTGATCATTGCTTGTACAGCCCTCTCGCAGTGTCCGGAGCAAGTATGGTGGGTCTGACACACCGGTGTCAATGTGTTCTTTTTTCCATTTCCAGGAGTGTATTTTTACACTCCCACATATGCACAAACACTCACACCACACATCACCCACACAACCAATAATTGCAGTATGATAGAAGAGCCATACTATTTGATACATAAACCCGCCCCACTCCATTCACACACTCATTCTCTCTCTATTTCTCTATCAGAGACCCCCACCCCTACTTTCACTTCAAGTAAATAGTGTTAGTATGGAAGGGTTTCCACCACATTCTCACAAATGACTCTTTTATCATCATGACGAGACAATCGGACTTTAGATTGCAGTACAGTATACACTTCTTGACCTCGCGATCGAATACTAGTTTGCCGAAAGATGTGCAGAGGAGCGCCTTGAACACTGTGACCATGTAGGCCCTGCAAATAGTCTCCCACCGTGAGAGCACGAGTCCTACGTGAGAGACAGAAGCCAGCGACAGAGAGCGACTTCTGGATACGCGACACTCCAGAGACAAGCAGCAGCATTGGGCGAAAAGCTTAGGTCTCCTGTCTGTGAGTGACCATTTCGCGCTACGAGATGGCTACTTTAGAGCCAACCAGCTGATTCTATAAAACGGCGCCCCTAACGTGTAAAATACTGTAGGTGGAGAGTAAGGCTACAGAATTAGGTTTACTTAAGAAAATAAAGGGAAAAGGAATGCTGTGCATGAAATTTACAAAGGGACGAATCTCCATGGAGAATTTCATAAATATCATCAACTACGAAGATCACCAGACAGATTCTTCGAATACACGTGAATGAGCAGGGGAGCATTCGACTATCTCATCAATAAATTAAATACGATTTTTTTTTACATGATCAAGAACCTTTAACAGCCAATAAATGTGGGGGAATGACTACTACATGACTAACTGCGCTAAATACCAACATAAGTGTACAGAAGGATAACAGTAAATTGTAGCTAGTTGTGGAGTTGGGGTAGCGTTTCAGTTCGTGACTACGTGTCAGGAGAAGGTCCTGCATTAAATGTTTTAGAAATGAAATAAACGAACTCAACACAGTAATGCAATAAAAACAGTAACTATGAAAATGGAAAAGTGAAAACGAAATGTAATGAATTTCTTAGAAACTTACCTTACATCTACTATACACCTTGAAATTGAATAAAGTTTTACGTATTGTTAAAAAAAATTCTGGGTCGTTCTTATATTTTTAATGACTCAGTTACAATTCTGTATGCTAAGTTTTATGTATACTGTTTACACTGCATCGCTAAGTATATTTTTAAGGTCTCTGTCAAAGAACTTGATCTTCACACCTGCCCCAGTATATCACACACATTAAATTCCTAATAAATTTCAACGAACCATGAAATTTTACAGATATTTGTTGTTGCGAACGTAATTCATCAGCAGTCAGTGTTGAGGCCAAGCGTTTCAATTAATCTAAATAGTCTGTAAAAGCAAAGCACTCAAAATTTTTGAAAAGAAAGTCATAGGTTTTGTGTAATGATTTGTCTAAGAGTACGAAATAAAAACTATTAGGGAAACGTTTGGTGCACCTCATTTTCTGTTCATGATTTCGAACATCATTCAAAGGCACGTAGAAAGTTTCTTTGATCTACTTATATCTTTTACGCAAATCATTTCATAGAATATTTGATTGATTTCTTCATTTTTTTATTTTCCAGTTTTATTCAGGATCTTACTGACTCCTCGTTTGCCTTCCTAACGTACTTGATACGAAGGAAGTCATTTTGACATTTAAATACCGCACTATTGTATGTTTTTATGTGCAAAATAGTTAGGCCTTGAACAGATGAAATTTTGACACTTCATTTACGTAGCTTGGCAGCAGCTTTTCGTGAAATATTTCAATTTTTCCTCACCTCATTAAGTTTTCGTTAATTACCCTGATTACTTCCAAGCAGTTAAATATTTTCATCCAAAACTAGACCTCACGCTGGTCACTTTGATACCCCGTTTACCTGTTTCTCTCCCTTTGTTTGGCTATGAAAGTTCGGACGAAACCTCATGGTTTAATACACTACTGGCCATTAGATGAAATGCAGATGATAAACGGATATTCATTGGACAAATATATTATACTAGAACTGACATGTGATTAAATTTTTACGCAATTTGGGTGCATAGATCCTGAGATATCAGTGCCCAGAACAACCACCTCTGGCCGTAATAACTGCCTTGATACGCCTGGGCATTGAGTCTTGGATGGCGTTTAGAGGTACAGCTACCCATGCAGCTTCAACACGATACCACAGAGTCTCAAGAGTAGTGACTGGCGTATTGTGACGAGCCAGCTGCTAGGCCACCGTTGACCAGACGTTTTCAGTTTGTGAGATATCTCGAGAATGTGCTGGCTAGGGCAGCAGTCGAACATTTTCTGTATCCAGAAAGGCCTGTACAGGACCTGCAACATGCGGTCGTGCTTTATCCTGCTGAAATGTAGGGTTTCGCAGGGATTGAATGAAGGGTAGAACCAAGGGTCGTAACACATCTGAAATGTAACGTCCACTGTTCAAAGTGCTGTCAATGCGAACAAGAGGTGACCGAGACGTTTAACCAATGGCACCCCTTACTATCACGCGGGTGATACGCCAGTATGGCAATGACGAATACACACTCCCAGAGTGCGTTCACTGCGATGTCGCCAAACAAGGATGCGACCATTATGATGCTGTAAACAGAACCTGAATTGATCCGAAAAAGGACGTTTTGCCATTCGTGCACCCAGGTTCGTTGTTGAGTACAACATCGCAGGCGCTCCTGTCTCTGATGCAGCGTCAAGGGTAACCGCAGTCATGATGTCCGAGCTGATAGTCCATGCTGCTGCAAACGTCATCGAACTGTTTGTACAGATGGTTGTTGTCTTGCAAACGTCCATATTCTGCTAACAGTCATTGGATCTCGACCAACGCGATCAGCAATGTCGCGATACGATAAACCGCAGTCGCGATAGGCTACAATCCGAACTTTATCAAAGTCGGAAACGTGATGGTACGCATTTCTCCTCCTTACACGAGGCATCACAAGAACGTTTCACCAGGCAACACCGGTCAGCTGCTGTTTGTGTATGAGAAATCGGTTGGAAACTTTCCTCATGTCAGCACATTGTAGGTATCGCCACCGGCGCCACCCTTGTGTGAATGCTCTGAAGAGCTAATCATTTCCATATCACAGCATCTTCTTCCTGTCGGTTAAATTTCGCGTCTGTAGCACGTCATCTTCGTGGTGTAGCAATTTTAATGGCCTGTAGTGTAGCTAAATACATTGTTTACCGCTGCTGGCAGGGTGAAATAATGAATTACAACGATCACATGTTTATAAGCAGAGTGAGTAATTACCTTTTTCGCTCTGGCTCCAGGGCATAAACAATGCATCAGGTGACTCCACCGCACCGTGAAAAAAATCATCATAGTTGTCGTACAGGAGCGAGAGATACGATTGATCTTGTCGGTCCTCGCCTAGAACAAAGAAGATATATAAATCGATTTGTTAGAGAAAATTTTTTATTGATTTTGAATTCCTAGTTACACTCAAAGGTCGCACACATGTATATTTTTCTCTGTACTTACAAGACTGCTGTTCTCGATTATCTACAGCTGGGGGCTGAAAACAATCATCTACTGCAGCATTACTACGTCGAACATCACCCAGCTCTGCCTCTAACTGAATCTGAATTTGTTTCAGGTGATCCAGAAAAAAAAGAAGTATGAAATAAGAAAAAAAATTTGAATGGCTAATATAAAAGAAGAAGTAAAAATTAGAATGAATATTATATTCACAAGGCAATTCCGACTGTGCACCGAACACAGGGGGCTGGACTTCCAGAGCCTATCGCAGTCCAGCCCACTCCTCACACTCGGGGACGAAGTCTGCGAGTTGTACTGTAACAAGGAGGCAGAATTAATAAGGCGAGTTTAAGACAAACACGAAAATTCACACTCAAAATAGAAATTATTTACTCACTTGGCTATCCTGTATCCTGAACTCTGAGTCTTTTGCCAGTACACTCTGAGTTCTTGGTGTTAACTCTCTTTGTCTTTGGACTGGTAAACGAAATAGAGACCACACACAGACACACACAAACTAATGCAGGAACGAACAACAGACGAGTGAGAAAGATTGGTGGAGAATGATTTTTTTTATAGATATGATGGCGTAGTATCACGTGATCTCAGCGTGAACCAATGGGTGTCGAGCATTTTAGGGATGGTGGGGATGGACTCACTAGCACCCCTAGTGACTGAAAGCTGAACTAGCCAGATGCTTCCAGTACCTATAGGCGAACTGAGTATATGATTTTTTTTTTACAGCGAAAGAATGCATGCTATGAGTGAAGATGCTATTTGGAATACACACTGGATAATATTGAATTCAACCTTTGAATTTGAAGTCATTATGTGTATATTACGAACTCATCTGAGAAGAATGCAGTTAGATATTTTCTTGAGCAAGGATTTATTGCATCTCGCTCAAAGTTTGTGAACTTAGTGATTTTTACGAATGTGAATGCTATACACGTCTAATTCTAGGTTTCTGGTATTAAGACCAGTGTTTGTTAGATTTAGTTTAGCTTCGTAAACGCTGAAGCAAATCATTTAGAAAGTCTTTAGATGATACAACAGAGAATTCTTTTAGTATTTAGGAATGGTGTACAGCAGAAAAGACGAAATTCTGGGCTATTTTGGTAAACAGCTTATGTTAGGACATGAATTTTTCTATGGAGACATGAAGAAAGTGAACGTTAAGTATTTGTGGGACACTATAGAACTTCTGAGAGTTCGCTTGGTCCTTATTTTTTTACATAGTGATGTGACTTGAGAACTTTGTTAGATGTGCAATGCCGTGAGCAGGCTATACGTTGTGACGTCACTATGCATGCACGCAGACTAGATATGTTAGACGTGCCCTGTTAGAATTGCAGGAGAGAGACAGTGGTCGAACAGATGAGAGGGATGATAGCGCTCTCTGGCAGTGGTACTGTGTACTAGGGCCAGACCTTGTGGCGAACACATTGTTTCCCGCCATCTTGGAAAACGGTACTGGTGTCATCAGCTGATGTCATGGCCGCCACCTTGGATTACGTCACGGAATGGACGACAGTGCTCTCTGGTGGTTTTAGTGTGTACTAGACCACTTGGGCATCGTGGTGAACACACTGTTTCCCGTCGTCTTGGGTAACGGTACTCGTATCATCAACTGATGTCATGGCCATCATCTTGGATTATGTCACGGAATGGATGCTAGCACTCTCTCTTGGTGGTACTGTGTACTAGGTCAGTTGGAGTCCGGACCTCATGGTGAAGACACTGGATAGCTGTACTGCATCAAATTGTTTAAATAAAGATTGGTGTATGATTTCGACAGTTGATGATTAGCAAGTATGCTTGCAGGGTCTTTTAGTGGTTTTCAGGTCTGTAGGTTGTGTGGCGTTACCCCAAGCATGTCAGAGCATGTGTTTGGTATCACTGTGATAAATATACTATCTCTCAAAATCCATACCTAAATAAATTGTTCCAAAATAAATAAATAAAGTACACTCCTTCCTCCAGCAGCCCAGCACAGGTTGAGTCTTCTGCCAGCCATTTCCTAGGATGAGGTGGCGGTCGGGTGACTTAGGTTATTGGAGGTAGCCCAAGTGACCTATTTTCCGGTGATTTTCTTAGGTTGACCTGATGGAATTTGAACTTGCCGCCATTTTCTGGAGGAGAGGAGGGGAGTCTGGCTGGATTGAAGAGTTTTTAGCAAACAGAACGCAGCATGTTGTTATCAATGGAGAGACGTCTACAGACGTTAAAGTAACCTCTGGCGTGCCACAGGGGAGTGTTATGGGACCATTGCTTTTCACCATTTTGTATAAATGACCTAGTAGATAGTGTCGGAAGTTCCATGCTGCTTTTCGCGGATGATGCTGTAGTATACAGAGAAGTTGCAGCATTAGAAAATTGTAGCGAAATTCAGGAAGATCTGCAGCGGATAGGATAGGCACTTGGTGCAGGGAGTGGCAACTGACCCTTAACATAGACAAATGTAATGTATTGCGAATACTTAGAAAGAAGGATCCTTTATTGTATGATTATATGATAGCAGAACAAACACTGGTAGGAGTTACTTCTGTTAAATATCTGGGAGTATGCGTGTGAAACGATTTGAAATGGAATGATCATATAAAATTAATTGTTGGTAAGGCAGGTACCAGGTTGAGATTCATTGGGAGAGCCCTTAGAAAATGTAGTCCATCAACAAAGGAGGTGGTTTACAAAACACTCGTTCGACCTATGCTTGAGTATTGCTCATCAGTGTGGGATCAGTACCAGATCGGGTTGACGGAGGAGATAGAGAAGATCCAAAGAAGAGCAGTGCGTTTCTGGATGAGGTATCGAATATACTGCTTCCCCCTACTTATACCTCCTGTGGAGATCACGAATGTAAAATTAGAGAGATTCGAGCGCGCACGGAGGCTTTCAGACAGTCGTTCTTCCCCCGAACCATACGCGACTGGAACAGAAAAGGGAGGTAATGACAGTGGCACGTAAAGTGCCCTCCGCCACACACCGTTGGGTGGCTTGCGGAGTATGAATGTAGATGTAGATGTAGGGGGGTTAGGTTAGTGGAGGTAGCCCAATTGACTTATCTTCCCGCCAAAATCCGCCATTTTGGATGACGTCATCGACGCCATCTTGGATACACCTGGCAACAACGCAGAGTGGGCCACAATCCCCCTTGTCCCAATACTCGCGTTTTGTACGAACACAGAGCGTAGATGGTTATGCTCTGCTGATAAGCCCCCTGCATCTAAGATAACTCTAGCCCTATGATCGAGAGTCCATAATACACCTATGCCACTGCTTTGAAATGGGTGATGGCAGCTCATAGCTTATAGATATAGGTCAGTATGAGTTGGTTTACAGAACACACTGTGACCCAAGGAACCGTCTTCTTTACTAAGGACCAAAACATCTAAGAAAGGGAGGCCTCCAGTTTCCTGTAGTCCCATGGTGAAGTGGACACTCGAATAGAGGGATTTAAGGTGTTCCAGAAGTGCAGGAAGCGTTGCTGCCCATTTAGGTTTCAACACTGCCGACTGAAGTACTTTGTCCTCAAAGTCTTCCAGTAAATGTTTAGTTACTATGGAAGACAAAGGGCTATCCAGAGCTACACTGTCAGAACGCTCAAAATGTTGTTAATTAAATAAAAAAATAAGTAGAGGTAAGCACATCTTTGAACAGGTGTAAGATATCGTCCTCCAACTTAGCTCGTATAAGTTGTAAAGAATCCACCAGAGGTATTCGTGTGAACAAAGAGACCATATCAAAACTCAGTAATCTATCAGCTGGTCAGAGATGCAAAGTCTTCAGTCGCCGCATAAAATCTTTTGAGTTTCGAATATGATGTTTATATTTTCCTAGCAAAGGGCCAGAAGAGAAGCCTGATGTTTTATTGGTGATTTTTTAATATGTTCAGGAAACTGGCTGGAGTTGAGGAGGGTGGATGTCTTCCATTGTACTGAATCAGCTGGATCGTTCAGGAGACGACGATACACTGAGTCCTGCAATAAATCTCTTATCTTGCTGAAGTAAGATACTGCAGGCAAAGAACAGTAGCGTTTCCCTTGTCACCAGATAAAATCACTATTTCTGTCTCTTCTCTTAAGGAACGGAGCGTTTTCTTTGCGATTTGAGGCCGCGCTTTTCCCGCGTCGCGCATGCGAGGACCATGGCCCGTTTCTTCAGCAGGGAGCACTGGATGTCGCCGTGCTTTATAGTTCGTCTCCTTGGCACCTACGCCTTTCTAGCGAACCAGTGCATGTGTTAGCGAGCTACTGCAGAAACAGGCCAGTGAGCACCTGATAATGATGAGCAGGTCTCCCGTCGAAATACTGTGCAGCTTCCAAAACATTATCCGACGCGATGCCCGTGAACGAATGAAACATTTATTACGTCGCGAAAGTCTCAAATACCACATACACTACTGGCCATTAAAATTGCTACACCAAGAAGAAATGCAGATGATAAACGGGTATTCATTGGACAAATATATTATACCAGAACTGACATGTGATTACATTTTCACGCAATTTGGGTGCACCACCTTTGGCCGTAATGACGGCCTTGATACGCCTGGGAATTGAGTCAAACAGAGCTTGGATGGCGTGTACAGTTACAGCTGCCCATGCAGCTTCAACACGATAACACAGTTCATCAAGAGCAGTGACTGACGTATCGTGACGAGCCAGTTTCTCGGCCACCATTGACTAGACGTTTTCAGTTGATCACCGATCTGGAGAATGTGCTGGCCAGGGCAGCAGTCGAACATCTTCTGTATCCAGAAAGGCCAGTGCACGACATGTAGAGTTTCGTAGGGATCGAATGAAGGGTAGAGCCACGGCTCGTAACATATCTGAAATGTAACGTCCACTGTTCAAAGTGCCGTCAATGCGAACAAGAGGTGACCGAGACGTGTAACCAATGGCACCCCATACCATCACACCAGTATGGGGTTGACTAATCCACGCTTCCAATGTGCATTCACCGCGATGTCGCCAAACACGGATGCGACCATCACGATGCTGTAAACAGAACCTGGATACATCCGAAAAAATGAAGTTTTGCCATTCGTGCATCCAGGTTCGTCGTTGAGTACACCATCGCAGGCGCTCCTGTCTGTGATGCAGCGTCAAGGGTAACTGCAGCCATGGTCTCCGAGCTGATAGTCGATGCTGCTGCAAACGTCGTCGAACTGTTTGTGCAGATGGTTGTTGTCTTGCAAACGTCCCCATTTGTTGAGTCAGGGATCGAGACGTCCGTTACAGCCATGCGGATAAGATGCCTGTCATCTCGGCTGCTAGTGATACAAGGCCGTAGGGATCCAGCACGGCTTTCCGTATTACCCTCCGGAACCCACCGATTCCATATTCTGCTAACAGTCATTGGATCTCGACCAACGAGAGCAGCAATGTCGCGATACGATAAACCGCAATCGCGATAGGCTACAATCCTTACACGAGGCATCACAAGAACGTCTCACCAGGCAACACCGGTCAGCTGCTGTTTGTGTATGAGAAATCGGTTGGAAACTTTCCTCATGTCAGCACGTTGTAGGTGTCGCCATCGGCGTCAACCTTGTGTGAATGCTCTGAAAAGCTAATCATTTTCATACCACAGCATCTTCTTCCTGTCGGTTAAATTTCGCGTCTGTAGCATGTCATCTTCGTGGTGTAGCAATTTTAATGGCCAGTAGTGTATTTTAAAATTTATTGGCCGTTGTTCATGGGGAGCAGAGTATTTTCTCCAATTTTACATAGTCTTTGTGCGATCTCGACTTGCTTATTAGGGTATAGGTCTGCAAGACACTTCTATTTAAAACTGCTCGGCGTGGTTCACCATGAAGGAATTGGGCTACTCATTTCGACCTGTAAAACCATATTCCATGTCAAGCCCCTGCACTTTGGCTAGTGTACCACTGCTTAACATCTGGCTGCAAGTCTTGATGGTGCGACAGTTCTACGAGACAATATCCATGTTACAGGTGCCTACATACAATACCGTTGCTCATCCATCAACGGAAAGGCTTTTTAATAATTGACAATGAGTAAAAAGTCCCTATGGTATCAGTATAAAGGACTGCCTTTCAGAGATGAGTGTGGCTGATTTTAAACAATTACACCGAAGTTGGGACATACTCCAACTCCCTTCCTAAAGAGGTCCAGAACTATTTTAGAGCAGACAAACTGGAAGAACGATTGTACTCGAGACTTAGCCTTTAAATCTTTATTTCATAACATTTTAGGTAGGCATCATGGTTTTATAATAGTGTACACTGATGATTGAAAACAAGGAGACTCTCTTGGGTGGTCAGCGATGTTCCCCAAGCTTGTCTTCAGAATTAGTCTTCCTAATGAAGACAGTGGAGAAGATGAGGCATCTTGAAAGCAAAACGTCTATTAGTTCCAAATGCCTTAGTGCCCTACTAGCAATGACACAAAAGTACCCAGCGGAAAAAATAACACTTTTCCTTGTTCACCGGAAGGAGGAACATGTAACATTGTGTTGGGTACTAGAGCATGTGGGAATCTTGGATAATGAGTAGGCAGTCCAAGCATATTTTACTACAAGAACAAAAGGGTGACACGGTTATGTTACTGCGACTCCTCATCAGGAAGAAGAAGAAGAAGAAGAAGAAGAAGAAAAAGAATAAAAAGAGGAAAAAGAAGAAATGAAATTTGTGGTATGATCTATGGGAGCAAACTGCCGAGGTAATCGGTCCCTAAGCTCACTCACTACTTAATCTAACTTACGCTAAGGACAACACACACACTCATTCCCGAGGGAGGACTCGAACTCCCGACGGAGGGAGCCGCGCGGACCGTGACAAAACGCCCGAGACCACTACCCCGCGCGGCCGGAAAAAGAAGAAGAGAAAGAAATCTACATCTTGGTGCATATTCCCCAAGCCACCCTATGGTGCTTGGCGGAGGGTATCTTGTACCTCTAACAATCATTTCCTTTCCTGTTCCACTCGCAAATAGAGCGTGGGAAAAGCGACTGTATGTATGCCAGCGTATGAGCCCTAATTTCTCTTATCTTATCTTCGTGGTCCTTCTGCATCACATCCCGCAAACCACCTAATAATGTGTAGCGGAGGGTACTTTTGGTATCTCTAATTGATCCCTCCCTCTCCTGTTTCAGTCACAAATTGTGCGTGCGTAGAATGATTTTAGGTAAGCGTCTGTATTGGCTCTAATTTCTCGAATTTGCTCATCGTGGTCATTACGCGAGATGTAAGTGAGAGGAAATAACATGTTGTTCGACTCTTCCCTGAAAGTACTCTCTCGAAATTTGCATAGCAAACCTCTCCATAATCCACACCTTCCTTGTAACGTCTGCCAAAGAAGTTTGTTCAGCACGTCGGCAAAGTTTCCTTACACGAAATATACGTTGGAAGCACCAGACTCGTTGTGCAGTCAGCTTCAAACGCTGGTTCTCTGAAGTTTGTCAGTAGTGTACCCAAAGAAGAATGTCATCTTCTTTCCAGGGATTTACACCTGAGTTTCCGAAACATCTCCTTAATATGAATCTTCAGGTTTTGGCGTCGCAAAGACTGTTCCATTAACAGGAGACGAGGAAGGTAGGAGACGAGGTACTGGCGGAATTAGTGCTGTGAGGACGGGGCTAAGTCGTACTTGGGTAGCTTAGTCGGTAGAGCACTTGCCCGCGAAAGACAAAGGTCCCGAATTCGAGTCTCGGCCCGGCACACAGTTTTAATCTGCCAGGAAGTTTCACTGTTCCATTAAGTTTCGGGTGTGCAGCCGTAAGAATTCTCCTTCTTCTTCTAACATTTCGGCTGTATAACGTTCAACCATCTTCAGAGTGAGCCGCAAGACTACCGCTGCAGTGGTCGCTTTGTCCCTTTATACTCGTGTACCGCGCAACCGCAGATCGACTGCGGAGTCATAGATGCTACTCGCTCATTGTGCACGTCTCTGCTGCCGACCAACGTCTCTGGCGCATTTGCATCTGTGGTTGGCATCCGCAGTTGCGGGGTACACGATTATAATGGGACGAAGCGAGCACTGGAGCGGCCGCCTTCGCCACCCTGACACCTTCTCCAGTACGCCGATGACACCACCTTCTTGCCCTCGCCCCACCCTGCAATGCTCCTAGCACCTTCTCCAATCCCATCTTGACCGGCTCACCACTTGGTGTAACCAGTGGCTGATCAAGGTCAATCCTACCGAGACCCAGGCGATCATTGTAGGCAAAACCACAACTTCCTTCTGTCTTCTCGATTTCTATCTCGCTAACTACGGCCGTCCCATCAACCTCACCCTCAAGTACCTTGGCGTCACCCTTGACCGTCGCCTCTCCTGGACCCCCCATCTACGGACGATCAAAGACAAGGCACACTCCCAACTCCGCCTCCTCAAGCTCCTTTGTGGCCGCACATGGGATCTGGACCCCCGCCCCCCACCACCGTCCTCCAAACCTATAAATCCCTCATCCACCCTATCCTCTGCTATGCCCATCCCACCTGGATCTCCGCCCCTCCTACCTTCTATAAATCCCTTCAAATCCTGGAACGCCATGTGCTCTGCCTCGTCTATCGCATCCGCCTCCCCTCCCCCACGCGGATCCTGTATGACTTAATTCCGTTCCCACACTTCCTCCTTTTCCTCGAACGGATACGAATCCCTTACACCTCTCGCAAACTTGATCCCCCTCTCCCATCCTTTCCCACCCTGTCCGCTGCCACCCCTGTACTCCCACATCCCACCTGCTCTCCATCTCTCCACACTCCATACCCTTGCCCAAGGTGGCTTCCGCCAACTCTCCCTCCCTGATGATGCCCTCATCCCCTCCATCTACCCCACCTACCAAATTTGAACCTCCCCTTCCTCCTCTCTTCCTCCCTCCCTCCCCTACCCCGGGCTTTCACTACCCCCCTACCTTCTCCCCTCCCCCTCCCTTTTCCTCTGCCAATGGCATCAACAACCTCCCCCTCTCCCTCCTACCCACATCTCTTCCCTTTGGCAGGTCACCGTCTTTGTGTGTGAACAGCGAATCTTTGTGCACTGGAGATCGTCGCCACTACTTGTGTGTGTCTTTGGGTCAGTGCTTTAGTGTCTCTCCGTTTGTGCTCCTCCGTTCACATGTGTAATTTCTGTCTCCTCCGTTTGTGTACAGTGATGAACTTTTTTTTATCGGGACAGTGCGCCTGTGAACAGCTTCATGTATTTTAATATGTCCTTCTCCCGTTTCTATCCACCATGTTCGTTTGTTTTTCTGTCTTTCTTTTTACTATCTGTGTTATCTATGGCCGAAGAGCGGCGCAGATAAGCCGCTGCCGGCCTACCTTTGTTGAAAAGGTGTCGAAATAACAATAAAGTAAAGAAAAAAACTGGAGTGGCAGTCTTGCGGCTCACTCTGAAGATGGCTAAACGTTATACAGCCCAAATATTAGAAGAAGAAAGAGAATTCTTGCGGCTGCACACCCGAAACTTAATGGAACATCTCCTTAATACTTGGGTGTCCATCGAACCTAACGCTAACAAATCTAACAGCCCACCTCTGAAACGCGTCACACCATACATGACAACATCATTAGCAAACAGCCACAGATTGCTGCTCACTGTATCCGCCAGGTCACTTGTTGTTGTGGTCATCAATCGAGAGACTGGTTTGATGCAGCTCTCCGTGCTACTCCATCCCGTGCAACCTTCTTCATCTCCAAGTAACTACTGCACCCTACATCCTTCTCAATCTGCTTAGTGCATTCATCTATTCGTCTCCCTCTACGATTTTTACCCTCCACACTGCCCTCCAATACTAAATTGGTGATTCCTTGATGTCTCAGAACATGTCCTACCGACCGATCGCTTCTTCTAGTCAAGTTGTGTCACAAATTCCTCCTCTTCCCAATTCTGATCAGTACCTCTTCATTAGCTACGTGATCTACCCATCTAATCTTCGCGGCACGCGGTAGCCTCGTGGTCTAGGCGCCTTGCCACGGTTCGAGCGGCTCCACCTGTCAGAGATTCGAGTCCTCCCTTGGGCATGGGTGTGTGTGTTGTCCTTAGCGTAAGTTAGTTTAAGATAGATTAAGTAGTGTGTAAGCTTAGGGACCGATGACCTCAGCAGTCTGGTCCCATAGGAACTTACCACAAATTTCCGATTTCTGATCTCCAGCATTCTTCTGTAGCACCTCATTTCGAAAGCTTCTGTTCTCTTCTTGTCTAATCTATTTATCGTCCATGTTTCACATCCATACATGGCAACACTCCATACAAATGCTTTTAGAAAAGACTTCCTGACACTTAAATCTATTCTCAATGTTAACAAAATTCTCTTCCTCACAAACGCTTTTCTTATCATTGCCAGTCTACACTTTATATCCTCTACTTCGACCATCATCAGTTATTTTGCTCCTTAAATAGCAAAACTCGTCTACTACTTTCAGCGTCTCATTTCCTAATCTAATCCCCTCAGCGTCACCTGATATAATTAGACTACATTCCTTTATGCTCGTTTTGCTTTCGTTGATGTTCATCTTGTGTCTTCTTCTCAAGACACTGTCCATTCCGTTCAACTGCTCTTCCAAGTCCTTTACTGTCTCTGACAGAATTACAATGTCATCAGCAAATCTCAAAGTCTTTTTATTTCTTTTGTTTCCTTCACTGCTTGCTCAGTATACAGACTGAATAACACTTGCGATAGGCTATAACCCTGTCTCACTCCCTTCCCAACCACTGCTTACCTTTCATGAACCTCGACTATTTTAACTGCCTTCTGGTTTCTGTACAAATTGTAAATAGTCTTTCGCTCCCTGTATTTGAGACCTGACACCTTCAGAATTTGAAAGAAAGTAGTTCAGCTAACATTGTCAAAAGCTCTCTCTGAGTCTACAAATGCTAGAAACGTAAGTCTGCCTTTCCTGAATCTGTCTTCTAAGATAAGTCATAGGGTCAGTATTGCCTCACGTGTTTCAACATTTCTCCGGAATCCGAACTTATCTGCCCCAAGATCGGTTTCTACCAGTTTTTCCATTCGTCTGTAAAGAATTCGTGTCAGTATTTTGCAGCCATGACTTATTAAGCTAGTAGTTCGGTAATTTTCACACCTGCCAATACCTGCATTCTTTGGAATTGGAATTATTATATTTTTCTTGAAGTCTGAGGGTACACCTTGTTCACCAGATGGTAGAGTTGTGTCAGGGCTGGCTCTCCCAAGGCTATCAGTAGTTGTAATGGAATGTTGTCTACTCCCAGGTCCTTGCTTTGACTTAGGTCTTTCAGTGCTCTGTCAAATTCTTCATGCAGTGTCATATCTCACATTTCATCTTCACTTATGTTCTCTTCCATTTCCATAATATTGCCCTCAAGTACGCCGCCCTTGTATAGACCCTCTATATACTCCTTACACCTTTCTGCTTTTCATTCTTTGCTTAGAACTGGTTTCCCATCGCAGCTCTTGATATTCATACAACTGTTTCTCTTTTCTCCAAAGGTCTCTTTAATTTTCCTGTAGGCAGTATCTATTTTACCCTTAGTGATATATGCCTCTACCTCCTTACATTTATCTTCTACCCATCCCTGCTTAGCCATTTTGCACTTCCCGTCGATCTCATTTTTGAGACGTTTTTTTTTCTTTTTGCCTGCTTCATTTACTGCATTTTTGTATTTTTTCCTTTCATCAATTAAATTCAATATCCCTTCTGTTACCCAAGGATTTCTGCTAGCCCTCGTCTTTTTACATACTTGATCCTCTGCTGCCTTCACTATTTCATCCCTCAAAGCTACCCATTCTTCTTTTACTATATTTCTTTTTCCTGTTCCTGTCAATCGCTCCCTAATGCTCTTTCTGAAACTCTCTACAGCCTCTAGTTCTTTCAGTTTATCCACGCCGATCACCTTAAATTCCCGCCTTTTTGCAGTGTCTTCAGTGTTAATGTACAGTTCATAACCAATAGATTGTGGTCATAGTCCACATCTGCACCTGGAAATGTCTTACAGTTTAAAATCTGGTTCCTAAATCTCTGTGTTACCATTATATAACCTATCTGAAAGCTTCCAGTATCTCCAAGTCTCTTCCATGTATACAGCCTTCTTTCATGCTTCTGGAACAAAGTGTTAGCTATGATTAAGTTATGCTCTATGCAAAATTCTACCAGGCGTCTTCCTCTTTCATTTCTTACCCCCATTCCATATTCACCCACTACGTTTCCTTGTCTTCCTTTTCCTACTATCCCATTCCAGTTCCACATGACTTAAATCTTCGTCTCCCTTCACTATCCCATCATACATTATTTCAGTCTCTTCGTCATCTGCGGCGCTAGTTGGCATATAAACTACTGTGTTAGGAGTGGGCTTCGTGTCTCTCTTGGCCACAATTTGTAACAGCTGACCCGTGCTCCTATTTTTTTTATTCTTTATTAAATCTACTCCTGCATTACCCTATTTGATTTTGTATTTATTACCCTGTATTCACCTGACCAGAAGTCTTGTTCCTCCTGCCACCGAACTTCACTAATTCCCACTATATCTAACATTAACCTATCTATTTCCCTTTTTAAATTTTCTAACCTGCCTTCTCAATTAAGGAATTAACATTCCACACTCCGACCTATAAAACACCAGTTTTGTTTCTCCTGATGACGAGATCCTCCTGAATTGTCCCATCCTAGAGATCCGGATGCGGGAATATTTTACCTCCGGAATATTTTACCCAAGAGGACGCCATCATCATTTAACCATACAGTAAAGCTGCCCATGTTCTCAGGAAAAATTACGGCAGTAGTTTCCCCTTGCTTTCAGCCGTTCGCAGTACCAGTACAGCAAACCCGTTTTGGATAATGTTACAAGGCCAGATCAATCAATCATCCAGACTGTTGCTCCTGCAAATATTTTACCCAAAAGGACCCCATCATCATTGAACCATACAGTAATGCCGCATGCCCTCATAAAAAATTACAGCTATAGTTTCCCCTTGCTTTAAGCCATTCGCAGTACCAGTACAGCAAGCCCGTTTTAGTTAATGTTACAAGGCCAGATCATTCAATCATCCAGACTGCTGTTCCTGCAAGTACTGGAAAGGCTGCTACCCCTCTTCAGGAACCACACGTTTGTATGGCCACTCAAGAGATACCCCTCCGTTGAGGTTGCACTTACGGTACAGCTACCTGTGTTGCTGAGGCAGGGAAGCCTCCCCACCACCACCAACGGCAAGGTTCATGGTTCATGGTGAGGAGGGGGGGAGGAGGGGGGATAGGTCATTTACGGATATAGAAAATAACAGTGGTCCTAGGTCCTATCACATTTCTCTGGGATACTCGTGATGATACCCTTGTCTCTGATGAACACTCGCCATAGAGGACAATGTAGCCATTCATCACATGAGCCAGAAATTTGCCACACCTTCCCATACGCAACAGCTGCAATTGCGCTGGCCGGGAAAGACCTGCACCCGCACCGGTCATGTCAACAGCTGCATGCCCATACCCCAACGTCCACATGCCTGTGGTACCGAACGCTCAGTGGTCGGAGAAAGACTGTCACCAAGCAGTCAACTGATCAATTTACAGGGAGGGAATAATCTTCCAGCCCAAACACCACTCATACTAAATCTTGACAGGCCATACACATCCATTAACGTCTCCGCTCTACAAGCATGCTGGCTAATTCACTATTCAGCCATCCAGAGGGCGCCACGAAGGAAGCTGCCAGGACTTCTCCCTGTGGCTGGTGCAAGAGACTACTAGCTGAACAGCTGCAACTTTCCTTTGTACTCACCGTTCTCAATAGCCTTAAAGGGGGAAACCATATTAGGAGATTTAAAAAATCCGATTTTTTAATTGCTTAAATCGTTAGCTTAACTATCGAAGAATACTCTGTCAAAATTTCAAAGCGAAATTCGCATTCGTTTAGATTTTATGAACATAGAACCGAGTGCACACTGGCAGTTATGGAGGCATACTATCATATGATTTCCACACATGAAAATCCTCGACACGAGTATTGACCAGAGGGAGAAGACAGCTGGTGCGACTGGCAGAAATGAATAGCCCTTGGAATGGAACATGAACCGCACCCTACTCCATAGCACCCCGACGTACAGAAGGAAAGTCTTCCAATATATGAAGATTTATCAAGGGATGAATTACTGGAGAGATGTTTAGGTGCCGGCTGGTGTGGCCGATCGGTTCTAGGCGCTTCAGTCTGGAACCGCGCGACCGCTACGGTCGCAGGTTCGAATCCTGCCTCAGATGTTTAGTCCCATAGTGCTCAGAGTCATTTGAATTCACAAAATGCGAATGAAAGTTTTAATTCCACTACTTGGCGATTAGCTCCTGAACACTTACACTCCGGAGTAAAAGTCATTGAATTGGCATCGTATTTAGCAGCGGACTTCTACAATGAAGGAAATTCATCCCTTCTGATGGTCATGAACGTGGCAGAATTGTAGTAGGCACGCAAAGCTTCAATTATGCCGAACAAATGGATAACCAGCGCGTGAGCCGGCAGAATCGACTTAGTTCATTGCAATCGAAGAAAGGTCGGAAAGCTCCGAAAGCGCTGCTGCAAGCTCAATACGAAGCTTATGAGGAAGAATAAGTATTACTATATTGTGCTGGAATCGCAGATTAATCGGTAAACATTTTACATTATTGTTAACTTCCTTGAATTTCTGGTTTCCAAGAATTCATTTTTCAAACGCGTATACATCGAAATGACTTTTTTCACAGTTGCGTGCAGTGTAACTCGAAAAGTATGGAACCGATCATTATGAAAATTGATAGTATGACTCTTTATAAAATTACAAACTGTATGAACAATTTGTGAGATGATATCATTATTTTAAGGGTATTTTTCTTTGCATAATTAGAGAAAAAATCTAGAAAATCGAAGTAAATTGTTCCAACGCCCGCAATTTTTTTAATTTTCATTATCTTCACCTGCATAGAGGTTCATATTCTTAGAAGATAAGTTAGTAATGTAAAATCAAATTTTTTTTATTTCAGATAAAAATCGGAATGGCAACACTGCACGCAATGGGAGAACTCTACTCGCAACCTTCAGCGGACATCACAGCGTAACTTTGTTATTTTTGGTTGAAATTATTCAGAAACATTTACAAAAACATCTTCACAAAAAATTCTTCCCACCCCAAAAAAATAAAAAAAAAATCATTGTCGAACAGTCTCCTAATGTGGTTTTAATTCCACTACTTGACGATTAGCTCCTGAACGCCTGCACTCCGAATTAAAAGTCATTGAACTGGCATCGTATTTAGCAGCGGACTTCTACAATGAAGGAAATTCATCCCTTCTGATGGTCATGAACGTTATATTTTTCCAAACTCCACCCCGCACAACAGACGGTGTCGTCCTAGGAAACCAGCCCCATATTTATCACTGTAATTATAGTTAAATATTACGGTTACAGCCCCAATCTGGTGACATTCGACAATGAGCGAAGTAACGGAAATAATTCCTCCTAGCAGCTGTGGCTCTGGAAATATCAGTATCTATATCAACCCTATGACTGGACTTGCAACCACGAAAATCTTTCATCCTACTTACGACTACCGATGCGTTGAAATCGCAATTTTCCACGTCAAATCCATACCTCCCTTACGACTAGGCATAGCCATTTTCTTTGCACACGTCGGAACACTGACCACAGTGTTTTACAGTCCAACACATACTTTATAAGCCAGCTGATCACAGCGAATCTATGACACACCCCCTACAAAGTATAATACTTTACCAACAATTGAATGTTGGTGCCACTAAACAATATTGAGCGAAAATTCCTGAATGGATGGGCATGCTACATTTGTTTTTCTTGCGAGTAGTACGAGTGTGTCTTAGGAAGAGAGATTAATTGTCTTATGAGCTGTCACTCAAATAGAATTTGGGTTGGTTCTACAGTCACACACAAGAGCCGCTAACGATATCCAGGTTAAAAACTATACATGCTTTTGAAACCGAGCTATGGTATTGCTTCCGAATGAAGAGGTCTTCCATACAAATATCACGACATCGAATATAGATGATGGTCATTGTGATGTGTATTAACAGACTGAAAGCGTGGTGCACTTCGCCAGCAGTGTAAGCTTGTAATAAAATCACCCTTCTCACCGAATTTAGAAAGTGATTCGGCTAAGGAACGTGGTATTGAGCCTACATTTCCAACTCCTTCATACTGTTGCTAGATATTTCTCACGCTCACAGACAATATTTGTAACCCATTCTATCTCGATGCCATGTATCTACATCTACAACTACATAGGTAGGAATGATCATCAAAATAAAATACGAGAAATCAGAGCTCGAACAGAAAGGTTTAGGTGTTCGTTTTTTCCCGCGCGCTGTTAGGGAGTGGAATGGTAGAGAGATAGTATGATTGTGGTTCGATGAACCCTCTGCCAAGCACTTAAATGTGAATTGCAGAGTAGTCATGCAGATGTACATCTACATCCATACTTCGCAACCAACCTGACGGTGTGTGGCGGAGGGTACCTAAATGGACTCTAATCTCTCTGATTTTATCCTCATGGTTTCTTCGCGAGATATACGTAGGAGGGATCAATATACTGCTTGACTCTTCGGTGAAGGTTTGTTCTCGAAACTTCAACAAAAGCCCGTAC
This sequence comes from Schistocerca gregaria, assembly GCF_023897955.1. NCBI lineage: Eukaryota > Metazoa > Arthropoda > Insecta > Orthoptera > Acrididae > Schistocerca > Schistocerca gregaria. Next base: position 751,069,351 of record NC_064931.1, read on the forward strand.
CGAGCTACTGAGCGTCTCTCCTGTAGAGTCTTCCACTGCAGTTTATCTATCATCTCCGTAACGCTTTCGCGATTACTAAATGATCCTGTAACGAAGCGCGCTGCTCTCCGTTGGATCTTCTCTATCTCTTCTATCAACCCTATCTGGTACGGATCCCACACTTTGTTATCGGATTGCATTTCCTTAGGATTCTTCCAATGAATCTCAGTCTGACATCTGCTTTACCAACGATCAACTTTATATGATAATTCCATTTTAAATCACTCCTAATGCGTACTCCCAGATAATTTATGGAATTAACTGCTTCCAGTTGCTGACCTGCTATTTTGTAACTAAATGATAAGGGATCTATCTTTCTACGTTTTCGCAGCGCATTACACTTGTCTACATTGAGATGCAATTTGCATTCCCTCGACCATGCGTCAATTCGATGCAGATCCTCCTGCATTTCAGTACAATTTTCCATTGTTACAACCTCTCGATATAACACAGCATCATCCGCAAAAAGCCTCAGTGAACTTCCGATGTCATCCACAAGGTCATTTATGTATATTGTGAATAGCAACGGTCCTACGACATTCCCCTGCGGCACACCTGAAATCACTCTTACTTCGGAAGATCTCTCTCCATTGAGAATGACATGCAGCGTTCTGTTATCTAGGAAATCTTCAATTCAATCACACAATTGTTTATTTGTTTGATAGTCCATATGCTCTTACTTTGTTCATTAAACGACTGTGGGGAACAGTATCGAACGCCTTGCGGAAGTCAAGAAACACGGCATCTACCTGTGAACCAGTGTCTATGGCCCTCTGAGTCTCGTGGACGAATAGCGCGAGCTGGGTTTCACACGACCGTCTTTTTCGAAACCCATGCTGATTCCTACAGAGTAGATTTCTAGTCTCCAGAAAAGTCATTATACTCGAACATAATACGTGTTTCAAAATTCTACAACTCATAGACGTTAGAGATATAGGTCTATAGTTCTGCACATCTGTTCGACGTCCCTTCTTGAAAACGGGGATGACCTGTGCCCTTTTCCAATCCTTTGGAACGCTTCGCTCTTCTAGAGACCTACTGTACACCGCTGCAAGAAGGGGGGCAAGTTCCTTCGCGTACTCTGTGTAAAATCGAACTGGTATCTCATCAGGACCAGCGGCCTTTCCTCTTTTGAGCGATTTTAATTGTTTCTCTATCCATCTATCGTCTATTTCGATATGTACCATTTTGTCATCTGTGCGACAATCTAGAGAAGGAACTACAGTGCAGTCTTCCTCTGTGAAACAGCTTTGGAAAAAGACATTTAGTATTTCGGCCTGCAGTCTGTCATCCTCTGTTTCAGTACCATTTTGGTCACAGAGTGTCTGGACATTTTGTTTTGATCCACCTACCGCTTTGACATAAGACCAAAATTTCTTAGGATTTTCTGCCAAGTCAGTACATAGAACTTTACTTTCGAATTCATTGAGCGCCTCTCGCATAGCTCTCCTACAGGGTAGAAAGGGTAACAGAGGTTCTGTGATATATCCATGGGGTTATTGGCGACGGAGGATGATGGTTGACTGAGAATGATCTCTTACAGTAGATGGTATGCTATGTGAGGTATCACTTAAAAATGCAACGCTATATTGTAGTCGTAAGGAATGTACAAACTCCTAAGACCAATACACTGACTTTCCAGATCTATAGTGTTACGCTTTCTGGTAGAAATGCTGTATACGATTTGGAATCGCGTCTCTCCATTCAATCACACACTTGGGTTGGGTCCTGTGGAAATGTCTTTTAATGTTGAGCCAGTGGTGAATCATATTTGTGGCTCTCTCATTTCTCAGAACTAGTCGCCTTTTTCTAACCTATCTGCTAAGGACCCCCATACAGCAAAACTCCAGAGTGCCTTTAGACAGTGCTCTGAATTTTGTAACTGTTCCTTAGTCTCTGCCCCGACCTCCGTGCTGTTTGTCCATGTCACTGTTCCAATTTAAGTCTGTACTGAGTGGAAGTTGGAAAGCGCTGTATTTACCACCTTCTGCATCCCATGGAGTAACTGGGTGTGCTGAGTTAAAGCGACAGGATCGTGTGTACAACGTGTAAGGCCAGCGCCAAACGAAGCTTTCTCCTGCAACACAAGGTAGTAGAAAAGAAAATAGCCGGTCGCTGTGGCCGAGCGGTTCTAGGCGCTTCAGTCCAGAACCGCGCTGCTACTACGGTCGCAGATTCGAATCCTGCCTCAGACATGGATATGTGTGATGTCCTTAGGTTAGTTAGGTTTAAGTAGTTCTAAGTGTAGGGAACTGATGACCTCAGATGTTAAGTCTCATAGTGCTCAGAGCCATTTGAACCATTTGAAAAGAAAATATGAACAATTATGGTGGTTCTCTCATCAGGAAAATGAGGAAGACTTCACATTATATGAGTACTGGAAGAAGGACAAGGATTTTGCTACAGTACTGCAGTGTGTTTCCAAATTACATACAGGTACTACAGTCCGAAAGAGATCTGCATCCTTCAGGATGCATTCATGTCTGTCACCCATACATTCTCCTCATAATTTTGTACCATCCAACAGGGAAAAACTACAAACTATAAAAACATTGCTAATGTCACCCAGTAGAGAACTCGGTAAGATGTCACTGCAAACCTTTCTTCTGATACATCGAAAACAAAAACCATCTGCTTGCTGAAATCGAACATGTATGGCGATCCTATTAAATATGCAGGTATTGGTCCATTGGAGCTGGTGGCCAGTGATCAAAGTCACTTGTACAGGCCAGTGTGAAGTTTCGTCGCCTGTTTTGTTGGAGGACCATTTCCCATAGACTATCAATCACAAGAGAGGGTACCTGTGTTTTTCTATCATAAGCAGTTTGATACATTGTTTTTCTGCTGTAACACATCCACGCAGTGTATGACTACAGCTGTGTTCATCACCATACATTTTGTTTTTCCACCACATATATGAGATCTGTGTCAGGCACTAAGCGAACATTAACACATTTTGATCCATTGGTTCTCGTTCTCACAGAAAGCTGGACATCACGCGGTGTATACTATGCTGCTCCCATAACATGCAGGACTGTTGAAATAAAAGACAGAGGCGGCGTTTCTTATTGACAAAAATGTGGAGAACACAGCAATTTATGGAAACTGGAAGAGTTTGATGCATTGAGGAGCATTTACAAACAGCTGTCTGAAGGTGATGATCTCTACATTTTAATCTCATCTTCCATAGCGATGGGGTAGCAGATGTCTCGGAGTGCCGTTTTTTGAAGACTCTGAGTACCGCTTTCTTATATTGGTGGCACATATGCACCCAGGTATATTATCGCTGTTTTGGTGTCCTAGGTGGTAGTCATCCTGACCTCCAAATCTCTGGACACTGTGTCTTTCATTTTTGTGACTTACAATGCATAACCACACGTGGAACAACAAGTTATTCTGCAGGACTTAAGACCATAGGGTATGCATAGTATGCACCGTCAGTTGTCAATCCCACCAGTGGAGGAATGGAATGATTTTCATACGCCCAGGCGAACTTGTATGTGCCCTCATCCCTCCACATTTTTGACGCATTTTCATCAGTTTTACGTATTTTCCATCAATTATCGAAATTTTACCAGCTTTTCCGTAATTTCAACGCATTTTACTAAATTACTTGAATTCCAAACCACCACTCTCGACAAGTTGTCATGTCAACAAAAGTCTCATCGCATTGATCTCGTGATGCTATCACCCAATGACATTGAAGCATGCTTCTCAGTTTCTCTATCACTGCTAAACCCTTCAATACTTTGTGAGGATCATATACAGGGTGGAGCAGAGGAAACTCATGTTTTTTGAACCGCTAGCATGCGGCGACGAGAGGGGGTATTGACCTTGAATGAATGTTGGCAGACTGCCCATAAAATGCAGTTTCAGTCACTATGGAGCGTTCGAGCGTAGAGCATCGTCTGTTCGTTGTCGAGCAGTACTTTAGAAACAATGATTCCGTAGCCACAGTGCAACGTCTTTTCCGTCAAAATTTTTGAGTTGGACGTCGAGGTGCAGTGCCTGATCGAAATACTATACTCCGATGGGTTGCAGCGTTTAGAATTACTGGATCTGTGATGAAAAGAAACGACCTGATGTTCCCCCTTCAGCCGGCCGCGGTGGTCTCGCGGCTCTAGGCACGCAGTCCGGAACCGTGCGACTGCTACGGTCGCAGGTTCGAATCCTGCCTCGGGCATGGATGTGTGTGATGTCGTTAGGTTAGTTAGGTTTAACTGGTTCTAAGTTCTAGGGGACTGATGACCACAGCAGTTGAGTCCCATAGTGCTCAGAGCCATTTGAACCATTTTTTGTTCCCCGTTCAGTTCATACTCTCCAAATTTTGACCGAGTGAGAACGGTCTTGCTAATCCGAAACGATTGGCTAGACGACAGATAGACTGTAGCGCTGGGTATGTCACGCCGTTCGCTTCACCGCATCTTACATTATGATCCTAAGTTTCACCCATACAAGATAATGATCGTCCTGCAGCTTAGTGAAGTGGATTTTGAGCAGCACGGAGATGCATATGCTACTGTCTTCATGAGTGATGAAGCACATTTTCATGTAGACTGTTACGTCAATGTTCAAAATTGTTTGTATTGGGCTCCAGAGAACCCACATGAATTACACCAAAGACCTCTCCACAGTATAAAAGTAACACTGTATGGCTGCATTTCAAAGATGTGGATTGTTGGACCCTATTTTTTTTTTTTTTTTGAAGAGGAAGGAACTGCAGTTCCTGTGACATCAGCATTTTATGTTAAAATGTTAAACAACTTTCTTCGTTCAGAACTTGAAAAGCGTCAAGTGAACATGAGAGAAGTATGGTGTCAGCAGGACGGTTCCACAGCCCACACGGCGAGAGCATCCACGGAAATGGTTCGACAGATGTTCCCAGGATATGTTATTTCGAGATATGGTGATGTTTACTGGTCCCCTCGCTCACCCGATTTGTCGATATGCGACTTCTTTTTGTGGGGCTATTTAAAATCAAAAGTCTACATGAACAAGCCTAGCACAATCGATGACCTGAAGAATTCCATTCGTCAAGAAAATGGAGCCATGCCGAATGAAATGTTGGAGAGAGGCATGCATAACTTTCGGGAAAGGATCCAAATTTCCATCCAGCAAGAAGGACGTCATCTCCAAGATTATTTTTCGAACCTAATTGAAGTATGCATATTTCAAAACTGCATTAAAAATCTATCACTTAATGCTTGTCTTTATTATTTTTATCAAACCGTGTCCCAATCATTCAATAGTGAAAAACATGCGTTTCCTCTGCTTCACCCTGTATATGTCAACATGTCGTGAACCCTGTTACACAGGCGACATCACATGACACAAAAACTGTTTCTTAGTGTAGAAAATAGCCATCAACAAAAAAATGGTTCAAATGGCTCTGAGCACTATGAGACTTAACATCTGAGGTCATCAGTCCCCTAGAACTTAGAACTACTTAAACCTAATTAACCTAAGGACATCACATACATCCATGCCTGAGGCAGGATTCGAATCTGCGACCGTAGCGGTCAGCCATCAACAGAGAGGAGGAGCAAATACTATGTTCCTTAACTGGAACACATTATAAATTCGGTAAGATTTTATTGCTATTGGCCATCTCCACCTATGTGGATGGAGTCACAAAGTATTCTCACATTCGTGGGATAAAGTCAGAGATTCAAAGCTCTAGCACTGAACCCTCTATTTCGAAACTAGCTACCCCTTTGTTGAACCTCCCCCCTCCCCCCCGTCACTGTTTCGCTGTTTTAATTTGAAACTGACCAGAAGTAAGGGTACTATACCTACCCACATTTGATGTCTCATGAAAGTATAGTACCAGCTGGGTTCCACATAATCAATATGATTCGATATTTTGCTTTCACAAAGAGTATAATGCTTATTCACACTTGTACTGACTGGCACTAGTGATGTAGACCTGTTTCCTCATTCCAGTACTGTAACTATCATTCTGCGAAGACTGTTCCGTACCAGTCTTATTCACGTCATCCTCCCAATTACACACAATCTCTCTTGATGCTTGCATACTGAGGAGTTTAGTACTCCTTATTTGTGTATAGTAGACACAAACCTAATAAATTTGAAAGCATTGTGGTGTTATCACAGACGATTAAAAAGAAGAAGAAACGTTTGAGTTATGCATGATGGAGCTCCAGACAGCAGGAGTGCGAAACATTTTACATAAATCACTTGTGCTATCAATTCTGTAGTATTGTTGTAGTGTCTGGATTCCATATCAAGAAGGTGCTGGGAACAGAGAAATGATCATAGAACATAAACACACCTGCACTAACAGAACACAGTCTCTTCCATACATAAAACATACGTCAAGCAAATGTATACACAGGGATTGCAACACCTCACAAACCCCTGTCACTAACTAACAATCACTGCAGTTATGAAACTGCAGAGTCGATTTATGTCCTAGATGTGGCAGAGAAATGGAGAACTTTGCACATATTTTCGTTCATTTAGAGGATGGTGTTGAAACAGGTTTTCCATCGATGGACATGATTCATCACACATGTGTTGGAAGTCCTCTGCTGACTATGGTATGCAGAGGTTTGCTGTTAACGATTGCAGGTAGATAGTGCTCTCACGCAGATGTTATGAGTCGAACGCAAGTTATACCACACAACTCACGCACCCTGAGAGAATAATGGAAGAAATGGTTAAATGTGTGATAAATGACCTATCACAATATCTCACTCTCTCTAGAATGCATCATCAGTCAACCATTAAATTATATCTCATTACAACCCCCCTTAACCGATCACTCCATCCACTTCCTGTCATCTTTTAATGTAGATGCAAGTCAATTTACAGGCAGATAGTTCTCTTTTCAGAAAATCATCAAAGACAGCAATCAGCTAGAATGTAACCCTATTATCCCTACAGACATTTAGCAGAATGTTTTTGAAAAGCTTCAAAAATGGCTCTGAGCACTATGGGACTTAACATCTGTGGTCATCAGTCCCCTAGAACTTAGAACTACTTAAACCTAACTAACCTAAGGACATCACACACGTCCATGCCCGAGGCAGGATTCGAACCTGCGACCGTAGCAGACGCGCGGTTCCAGCCCGAGCGCCTAGAACCGCTAGACCACCGCTGCCGGCCGGCCTTTGAAAAGCATGCAACAACTGTTCTGTAAGGTATTTGTTACCTGATACCACATGGTTGTGGTTGATGGAGAGTACAGAGAAGCACATTGCAAATACTGTTTGTTAGGATTTATAAAACACCTAACAGTCTTCAAGCATGTGATCCATTCTGAAGTTGTATATTGCAGTTCCACAGTTGGTAATACAATGCTCTTTAGCTAAGGACACTTTATAACATTTGGTGGTCATGCACGTTAAACAATCTATTCAAGCTGTCTTATTGCGCCGGTTGGAGTGGCCGAACGGTTCTAGGCGCTTCAGTCTGGAACTGCGTGACCGCTACGGTCGCAGGTTCGAATCCTGTCTCGGGCATGGATGTGTGTGACGTCCTTAGGTTAGTTAGGTTTAGTCCCATAGTGCTTAGAGCCATTTGAACCATTTGAGGTGCTGCGTGTGGAGATCGGGACATGTGGGAGTGGAATGTACGTGTGTTCCAGCGATCTCCGACATCTAACCGTGATAGCTACTACTACGGGATAGAATGTGGTTTAAGTGTGCGGTGTTCACTGCTTCTCAGTATAGCCCAGTGGACTCTGTCTTGTAGCGGTATTTGTGTTGTTACTATCCAATCATGTGGTAGATCCTTCCTCCTCCTCCTCCACCACCTTGTCATTCTTCATCCCAGTGTTGTGGCAAGAACCATCTTAGAGGTTATGAAGTGCTTTAAAAATCCAATCGAAACATCAAATTCCCAACTGATCAATTTATTGTTTCTGATAGTGGTATTGTGAGCACCAAACAGTCCAACCCCTCCAGAAATTGCTTAAGAACATAGGGCAATAGAGCTCTAATTTGAGTTTTTAGCTACCTACAACGTAATAGACCTCCTGGCAAATGACCTAACTGTGCCATTATCCAACAGGAGTCCAGGGGGAAAAAATCTGGAAGGGGTGTGAGTAGGGTTTGGAAACTGGACAGTTGCAGGATCAAATCCCACCACATATACCAGTCCTAATATCCACCAATAGGGTGCAAGCAAAGACTGCCTGGAAACAAAGGGTGTAAACATAATTATTTAATTAGTCCATCCGTGTGATAGAGTGAGGGTATATTTCCAAGACATCCACAGCTGGGGATTTGCCAGGCATCCACTAGTTTGTTCAGAACAAAAGAGCTGTTAGAGTGACACATTACAGAGTCTTGCATGGGCAGGAAGTACCCACCTGAGTGAGAGAGATAGAGGGAGTGAGAGAGAAAGAAAAAGAGAGAGAGGGGGGAGGGGGAGAGATGATGTCCTTAGGTTAGTTAGGTTTAAGTAGTTCTAAGCTTAGGTGACTGATGACCTCAAATGTTAAGTCCCATAGTGCTTAGAACCATTTGAGGCGCTGCGTGTGGAATTTCCCAGGTATCAATAACAATGAGTTGCTGCAACCTGTATCAAATAATTGCCACTACTTGATGCTTTGTCCAACTAGAAGTAACTGGAGGAGGAGGGGGAGGAGAAGAGGCTTTCTCAGAAGTACAGATTATCCCTAGGGTGTCATAAAGCAACCCCCAGGGTGTCATAAACCATTTAGCAGGACAATAGGTTAAAGTCATAAATCAATCAGCTGTCATAATTTAATTAATTTGTATATAATTTTGATATCAAAAGTGGAGTAGAACGAACTTTACCTTACTCACGACAACGTCATCAGCAAATGATCCCACATTGCTCCTCACTGTTCCCCATCGAGGAGAACATACTGGGTTCTGTGACTTAAGTAGTCTTCGAGCCACTCACATATCTGAGAAACTATTCTGTATCCTCTTACTTTTGTTAACAGTCTGCAGTGGGGCATCGTGTCAAATGCTTTTTGAAAATCTATAAATATGGAACTCAGTTGTTGCTCTTCTTCCATAGTTCTCAGTATGTTACTCGAGAAAAGGGCAAGCTGAGTTTCGCATGAGCAAAGCTTTTGGAAATGGTGCTGATTCGTGGACAGGAGCTTTCCATCTCAAGGAAATTTATATATTCGAACTGAGAATATGTTCACGAATTCTGCTGAAAACCGACATTAAGAATATTGGTCTGTAGCTTTGCGGGTCTCTTTTACCCTTTATATATACAAGAGCCATCTCTGCTTTTTTTTTTTTTTTCAATTGCTTGGCACTTCGCGTTGGACGGGATATTCGCGATAAATGCTGTAGAGGACTCTCTGTAAAAATGAATTGGAATTTCACCCGAACCTGGTGACTTGTTTGTTTTCACCTATTTTCGTAATCATGGAGGGGGGCGGAGGGAGGGGGAACGGGGAGGGGGGGAGGGGTGCGAGGGTAGACCACTCGCTTGACGTAACAGGCTCTGTGACCCCCAAACACACCAGCATGTCCAATTATGATTTAACTTCATCATGTTCATCATGCAAAGCCATTACAATAGGACGCACATGAAAGAATTGAAGGGACGCTATGGGTTTCGGGGTAATGTGGGCCTCAAAATTAGTGGCACAACCTACTGTTTAGGCTGGGCAACCTGCTGTTTGGATTTATCCTAAAAAGTTTCTACTTCTCCTACATGAGACGACAGTTACTTGATCTCACATGGCTCAAGATCCACCCCCAACACTTATACGAATCAGCTGTGTAGGCCTCATTTTGATCGACAGGCACCTTCTAAATGGCAACAGAAAATTCAGACTTTATTTTAGATTATGTGTCAGTCAGGCTGCGCATGTTTTGCAACACACAGAAAGTGATATACAGAAAGAAAACCATGTGGGTGAGTCAAGATACTCATTAGTGGAGCTGAAAAACTCGCAATGGTGCTTCTTTCATTCTCAGTTTTATTAATTTTCGGCCAAAATTACTGAAAATGAAATTTTTTTCTTGTCACACTTGTAATAATGTAACAACGCATAACGTTTTTACACATGATGGAACGGTCAGCAATTCCTCATTTCTTATTATGAGTGAATGTTTTCAGATGTTAATTGAGCCCCTTCTGTTATAGGCCTCCATATTTCTGATTTGAGATGAAGAAGGTGGAACATTTGGAAGATAGCTATTTATTGACACTCATGCATATTATGTAGATAGCAATTTCTTCATTGTACTGAATCATTGTGATAAAAGTTCTTATTTGCTCTCCCACTAGCGATAGGTGAGAGAGGGGAATTTAATATAAACAGTATTCATTAAAACGGCCAGCTACTTTCAAGAAACTTACAAAAGTAGTAAAAAATTAAATAACACTTTAATTCTATATTAAAAGGAAATACATCATGCTTCTAACGTCACCAGCCTCAAATTTCATCAGTCTGTTCTGACATGCTCGTAAACTTCTCATTTTAGAGCTGTATATCCAGCGCTTGATTTGTGACTGTAAGCACCGGTACCCTGTACCAATACCTCTGACAAAAAAAAGTAAAGATTTTGAAATGGAGTACGATATAGATTTTGCTGCAGGTTAGGCGATGTAATACTATGCGTACTCGGCGCGACTAGCCTGTAATTTTCAAGACGAGCGTAGTGGCGGACAAAGGGAGATGTCTGGCCAGCTGAGTCATCTTCCCCCTCCCTGCCTGGCTCACCTCTCTGCACGTGTTCCACTACAGTCAGCTGCCACATTTTATCACTTCAGCCACTTCATTCGATTCGACTCGGTTTGCTGTGGCAAGTGCCCGCTCTTCCCGTCGTTCTTCTGTTATGCTTGCTCTCTCTCGAGTAATGTTCAAAAATAAAAGTGCGTGAAGTTTTCGCTCGCCGTGTACAATCAATAAAGTAACTATTTATTTAAATAAAAAACATGAAAAACAAATATTTTAATAAAAAAGTAGATGAAGAAGCTGAAAATGTCCGCCGTCGCCAATGGAAACAGTTTAAACACAGTCACCACTGCCTGCTTCACCCAGCGTCACTTCATCTTTTTCTCCTGAGAACGTCAAAGAAAGTGATAAACAGTAGCCAGACTGTTGAACTTTCGAAGAAAAGAGCGAGTTTTGTTAAAAATAAAATTGACTTATTGTACACAAGAAAAAATTGGGGTGTGAGATTTGCCAAATAGTTGGATCTTTGGGCATTGAAAAAACAAGAAACTGTTATGAAAACGTCTAAGCGATGGACTGGATGTGATACACTAATTTTGGTGAAATTCGAGCCCAGCAACAAACAGCACTGAGAAAAAAAGTTGTTTGATCACAAAGAGAATGCTGCAGAAAGAACAACTTTAAAAATATTGGCAGAGTCCCAAAATGAAACACTAGCGAACGTCTGAAAACCATATCAAAAGAGAAGTTACACTGAGAATCTTTTGTAGTGTCTGTAAGCTTGCAAGAGAGACCAGTCTTTCAGCAACTTTGAAGCAGCAATCAAAGTTCAGGATTAAATATGGGCCAAATTCTACATGTGAGTAAGACTATCATTAACCATATCAGTGCAGAAATGCGAAATCATCTTGTACAGAAAATAATACGATTGGACGATAAATTTGCAATCATGATCAATGAATCAACTATTTTAAGCAAAAAGCAAATCTAATTTGGTACATTCGAGTTTACCTTACAAAACTGAGTATGGAATCCCCTCTACATTCATTTTTGGACCTAGCTGAATGCGAAAGTGTGACATCTCTTGTCATTTTTCATGTTGTGATTCGGTGTACTGAAGGCAACAAATTAGATGAAAAATTTCAAGAAGTAGACTAATTTCTGTGGTTTGTGACAGAGATAGCGGTGGTGGTTGGACGAAAACCTGGAGTTGGCATTCTTTTTAAAGACTACAAGTTAGATGACACAAATTTCAAGTACTAGACTAATTTCTGTGACGTGTGACAAAGCTGCAGTGATGACTGGATTAAAACCTGGAGTTGGCATTGCTATAATCGTAGACTAGAACATTGTGTAAGTGACTGACCAAAGAAAATGACAAGTATCAATGGATTTAAAGCATTCATACTTTATGTCCTATACCACGACTCACCAAACAATAGCTAAGAGTTGCATTTGTTTGCAGACAAACTTGGCATTCAACTGTCGAAAACTGGAAGGGTGTTAGATAAAGATTGGTAGCGTACAATTCAGTAGTTTTGGAGAACTATGAGGTTATCTGCAAATAGTATTGTAGGCGCTAAAGAATACACAGCACTTGAGGCTGTGGAAAGATGCAAGCGTGAAGACATACTCAGGAAACTGACAGCCATGTGCTTTGTTTTAGGTTTGGCGTTGATGTTTGATGCACTTCAAGAACTTTCAGAAGTTAGTGATGAACTGCAACTCCGAGATGCAGGCTTGTTTCAGACTAATAAAAAACTTCAAAAGTTCGTTAACACATTCATTGCTCGGTAAGGTAGTCCTGGAACTTTTTATGAGCAGGCTGTGACACCTGTCAACAATACAAGATTTATGCCAATCAAACTGTATAAAAAACTAATGAACTGCCCAGTAATCCTGTTGACTTTTGTGGCAATCTTTCACAAGCGATTGAAAAGAGAATACTAAGTGGGGAAGATGCAGCTTTGGCCAATTCAGTCCATATAGTTGACGGAAGTATTTGGCCCAAAGTCATTAAAGACAATACTTTGGGGAAAAAGATGTTGAGCCACTGAGTTGAACAACTGAGACAAGACTAAAGCATTTCATGAGTATATTTTTGACAGTTGTGAGAACTTTGATGGAAACTGTGAAAACAAAACAGAATATCCCACAAATTTGCTTCCATTGACAACTACCATCAAGACAATTCCATTGTCATCTGGTGAATATGAAAGAGGGTTTTCCCAAATGAATCTGATCGTTACTTACTGTAGAACCTCTCTGTTAACAAAAACTGTTTCTTCACTTATTTTCTGAAGTTGAATAGCCCGCCACTGACTCGTTTTGACTCTTTAAAGTACGTGGAATCTTGGCTGCTTCATGGACAGCACTCTGCTATGGACACCAACAGCAAGAAAAGAGGAAAGGGGGCACGTACAATGAAAACCTTTCAAAGTTTTGTACAGTTTTATAAAAGTTAGTTAAAATATTGCAGTTTTTTTCTTTTTTCAATATCTTATAGATCAAATTTACGTGTATTCACCCTACTGTAATTCATTTTTTGTAACAAATCATAAATTGAGAAATAATATGTAACTCAATAAAACATGTAATAAAAGATTGTTGGTGCACATGGAAATTTTATTTTTTACCAGTACAAATGTTTTATTCACACTTTTAAAATGCTCAGAAAAGCTTGAAAATAATGCTTTAAGCAGTCTAAATTTCAGTCGGCCCCTCCACCCCTGGAAGGCCGCAGTACCAGGACAAATCAAGCACTGTGTATATCCATCACTAAATTCCATATGCATGTTTTTATTTTTTGCTCAATTAAAATAGTTGGTTGGCATGCCCTTAAATTTAAATCCTCTCTGTTGGTAATCTCCTCTAGGTATTTTATTTTGAATTCTGTGGATGCACACTCGCTTTCAGTCTGTCTTTTTTTTCGATCAGGGGATACATCTTACCCTCAGCACTCATCTTCTCCCTCTTAACTAAATCTGTACTGCCGTGATCAGTACCTTCGTTTATCTGTATGGAAGTTGTATGTTTACCTGAGACATTTGATGGAGCTTGCATCCTTCTCGTCTCAGGGTCTTTCATATTACATGACAAGAATCGAGTCCTTCCTCAGGCATGGGTGTGTTTGTTGTCCTTAGCGTAAGTTAATCTAACTAAGTAGTGTGTAAGCTTAGGGACCGATGATCTGAGCAGTTTGGTCTCACCAGACCTTACCACAAATTTCCCGATTTCTCTGGAATCAGTCACAATGTTTGAAACAGTACTGTCAGTCTTTTCTGTCGACTAAGAGAGTCAAATATTGGAAACAAATGTGTAAAAAAAATTACTCCCTTCGCTAAAAAAGTTCCAGGACAGGTTTTTGTATTTCTGAGTTCGCAATACTACAAAGAAACTAATGTTTTTATGCTACATGGTACATATGCGTCCTTGAAATGACCTTGGCCATGTTTCCATGCACATTCACCAGGTGGCAGGTCTGTGCTTAGCAACACACTGCTTCGGTTCTTGGCGAATGAGTTACGGTGACACAATGAGTGCTAATTTTGAGCAAGGGTAAACATTAAGTTCTGCATTAAGCTCGCGAAAGCCCCTACTGAAACGTGGACAATGATTAAGCAAGAATACGCAGGCGAGGCACTTTCAGAAAGTCGTATTTTCGAGTGGCACTAAAGGTTTTATGAAGGCAGAGATTCAGTGCAAGACGAGACACTTACATAGCTCGCCGCCCATCTACAGCAGATATCAGTGCAAACGTGGAGCGTGTAAGGCAGTTATTACAAGGAGACCATCATGTAACTGTGCATACCATACCAGAAGAACTTAATTTGAATCATGATGTGTGTCATAAGATTTTACACAAAGATTAAGGGAAATGGAAAATTGATGCAAAACTCGTTCCCCACACGCTAACGGACGAACGGAAAGAGAAAAGACTAAGAATTTTTCATAAGCTAATGGATACAGCTAGACGTGATCCCACATTTCTGTCAAAGATTATTACTGAGAATGAAAGTTAGTGCTACCAATATGGACCTCACACAAAGCGTCAGGGTGCTGAATGGCGAGTCTGGATCACCAGCCTCGAAAAAATTCAAACTACAACCTTCTAGAACAAAGACAATTTTTATCGCATTCGTTGATAGTAAAAGATTAGTCCCATGAGTATGTTCCTCCAGGTCAAACAGTGAACCAAACTCTTTACATCGAAGTCTTGAAACGTTTGCGACAAGAAATTCGATGTCACCGTCCTCAAATTGTGCCATTCTCGGGACTGGTTCTTACTGCATGACAATGAAAGACCCCATATTGTTTTAACTGTTACCGAGTCTCTGGCCATCCCACACCGGCCATATCTGCCTGTCCTCTCTGCGCGTGAAAAGGCGACTGAAGAGACAGCTTCATGAAGATATCACAGACATTCAACGGTCTGTGACAAATGGGCTTAGAAGCACCGCAGTTGAAAATTTTCCTGCTTGCTTTCAAGATCTCCAGAAACGACGGCAAATGTGTACAGACTGCCAAGGGAACTACTTCGATAGAACTACTATCATTACTTGGTAAGCAGAATTTTCTATTAAAAACACACCTGTCCTGGAACGTTCCTGAGAAAGGGAGTGTTTCTTGTTGTCGATCGTTAAATCTATATAGACCAAATTTATTATTCCCAAAGGTAAAAATGTGAAAGCTACTGAAGGATGAAAGTAGTATACTTAAAATCAACAAATTAACTTACTGCCTTTCGTGCTGAACTGTATCCAGGAAAGGCAAGTGATCATATAGAACACATTTCTTCGGTTTTGCTGAGATATTTGATCCTGTTACAAATTTTCTTTCCCTTCTATTTCTCTGACATGGTGCCCTAATGTTGCTCCATAAGTTCTTGAAAATTTCACTTAGAAACCACGAAATATATAGGGTGTTCAATAAGTAACTATGCAGTTCATAACTTGCCATATTAAAGTCATGAAAGTTATAAGAGATGCTGGTAGCGATCCCCTCGAACTTGAGGACAAAGTTGCACACCTTTCTGCATGTTGTTGAAGACGTTGTGCAGAACATTAGGAGTGATGTTTCGAATGTGACGTGTCAGTGCAGCTTGGAGTTCTTGTATGGTATCCCGATTGCCTTCATAGGCCTTTCCCTTCAACATACTACATAGAAAGTAATCCAGTGGAGCCAAGTCGGGTGAACGCAGAGGCTAGAGTCCTCGAGAGATGATGCGGTCACCGAAGATGTCCTTTAAAAAGCTCGTCACCTTGTGGTCTGTTGGAACCAGGCATTCTCAATTTCATCCTCATTCAGTTCACCTAGGAAGGGCTTCAGAATGCAGGTGCAGCACCATTCTGCACTTATGGTGTCCGGAAAGAAGATTGACCCAATGATGCATTTACGTGTCACGGCGTACCGAACACCAACTTTTTGATCATGTAGCGGGGACACCTTAAATTCATGCGGATTCTCCATAGCCCACACACGACTATTCTGGTTACTAACCAGAGAGGAGAAACCATGCCTCATCCATGAAAAACGTGTCAAGAATCCCCTCACCATTGTCTTGCAGGAAGGACAGAAACCAGTTGCAAAAGTTCACACGCACCGCATTGTCAGTGCCTCTCAGTTCATGCACGACCAACATTTTGTACGCCCAGAGACTCTTGTGAGCAGAACCCAAGAGCATGTGGGCCTGCTGAGCTAGTCGTCTAACAGATTTCTTTTGACTTTTCAGCATCATGTCTTGCACCTCCATCACGTTCTCTTCAGATGTGGATGTGGATGGCCTGCCTGATTTTGGAGCATTATGACCGCTTCTGGTCTTTCGAAATTTGGTAGTGAGGTTCCGAACAGCATTGCGGTTAGACGTCTTCCTTCCTGTGAATTTTGTTGCAAATGCAGCTTCTAATGTTGAGGTAAACTTGTCCCAATTGTGGAACACATGCTCCACAAGAAACACTTTGCTCAAATGTGTGTGAAATCTTATGGGCTTAACTCCTAAGGTCATCAGTCCCTAAGCTTACACACTACTTAACCTAAATTATCCTAAGGACAAACACACACACACACCCATAACCGAGGGAGGACTCGAACCTCCACTGGGACCAGCCGCACAGAACACTTTGCTCAGTCGTCAGCATGATTACCTGCATCACAATGATGTCAGACAAGACGTTAGACTTCAATGAAACTGAACCTGCAGACAAATACAAATCCCTGGTCAGTATGGTTCAAATATGTGAAACAACGGAAAATGTTGTATTGATAATTGACAATCATATCAGTCATTACATAGCACACCACAACATGACACTGCATAGTTACTTCTAAACACCCAGGAGGTTTATCAAAAAAAAGCATACCAGCTTAATTTTTTTTCCAGATCGTTGGCAACTGGAGAATTGTACCCATCTCTTGTTTTTTTCCTTCCGAATCGCTACAGGATACGTCAGTATAATTGTGGGAGAAGTACTGTCCACATCAATTACAAACTTTCTCCTCTTTACTTGCCAATTCCATCACCAGAAAAATGTTTGCAACAAGCAAAGGAATTTTCAATCAAATAGCAGAATCCTGACTGTGATGATGCTGGAACAAAATGCCCTTGTTCATATTGTGCTTTAAATCTTAGAGGCACCGATGTTGAGAGACTACCTAACAGAGTATTACTACCTATGAGTGTCTCGTTGCAGTTTTCTTTGGCTAGACAACATGTGACAACACTATGTAGAAGGCCTCTGTCACATGGCTTCCGTTGCAGCACGACATAGGTGCAGTACTACTGTCACAGCCCAAACTCAAACTATGCACACACGGCTGGTCAGTCCCTATTGCTGCGTAGCGTCCTGTCGCACATCAGACAATGCACATTCACAGTGCGATGACAAAGGTGGCTGCGGCTGTGACAGGGGCTGCCTAGTCGTACACGAGGTTTGATTTTGATCTGCAATGTGGCTGTGGCAACAGCAATGGTGCGAGTCAGGCATATACAGTGTTCCCACAACACGTCAAGCCAAATGAAACTGGGAATGAGCCATTCACAGGACGTAATACTCTGTGATTTAGTGTAAGTAATACCCTGCTAGCTGATGTCGCAAAGCAGTCCTTTATGAATTAAAGACTCCTAAGTACAAGGACATTTATCTCCGAAATAACATATGGGAAGATACTAGTGCACAATTGAAACTTTCACATGAGATTAAGAAATGTACATAATTTTTCAAATAAATTGCAGTTACCTTCAGTGCAGTTCACGAAGTATGAAATGATATACTCCACCAAAAAATTAGACGGAAATTTAAAAAAATCATGAAAGTTAACTTGCATATCTATTTTCACATTAGTCTTTTATTAGGGACAACATATCTCGAAAAAGACAAGTACATCATAAAATGAATAATCTAGATAAAACAAGACTGCTATATGTAAGAATCTTCCTTATCATGTATTGTTATTAAGCTAATAATTGCTCACACTTAAACATCTGTGCAGTCATGTAACACACACTTCATTTGGAATTAATGCAAAATACTCTCTAAAATGAAACCTTCAGGTTGTGAATAAGCACCATCAGGCACGAAGGCAGCAAAGTATTTTTGGTTGAAAGTACAAGCGTTTTGTTCTGTGAGTAATCAAGGGTAGCAGAACAACAGATGGCGGATCCAAGATGGCGGCGATAGATATGGCAACATCGCAATGACATCATGTTGGGAAGTTCAAATTTTGGTGGGAAAATTGGTTAATTGGGTTACTCCACTAACCTAGCCCCATCCCCTCCCCCTCTCCCCCAGAAACTGGTGCGAAGTTCAGTTTCCATCAAAACAATGCAACACACCACAGTGCTACCTCCACTAACCTAAGAAAATGGCGGGAAAATAGGTCACTTGGGCTACCTCCACTAAGCTAAGTCATCCTCTTCCTAGGAATTGGCTGGGAAAGGACTCGACCTATGCTGAATAGGATGGCTGTAAGTCTTTATTTTGCATGCAGTGTTTATTTAAAGAATTTGAGGCAGTAGCTCCAGCCAGTGTCTTCACCATGAGGTCTGGAGTCCAACCACATCTCGTGGTCGTGCGGTAGCGTTCTCGCTTCCCATGCCCGGTTTCCCGGGTTCGATTCCCGGCGGGGTCAGGGATTTTCTCTGCCTCGTGATGGCTGGGTGCTGTGTGATGTCCTTAGGTTAGTTAGGTTTATGTAGTTCTAAGTTCTAGGGGACTGATGACCATAGATGTTAAGCCCCATAGTGCTCAGAGATTTTTTTTTTTTTTTTTTGACGTGCTTGGGGTGACAATCTGCAGCATACAGACGCGCAAACAACTCGTAAATAGTCAAAAATAATGCAGTACACTGATGGGCAGACACGCTGTAGAAATTATGCATACAATTAATTTAGGATCGGATTTCACGTAGATTATTTATTACACTGGTACAAAACACTCACCCTTGAGTGCTTGAGGTCGCAGTAAATAGTGTACAGACCAAAAAACTCCTAAATTGTCAAAATGATGCTTGTAAAACGCTCTGCAGACACACTTGATAATGGTCAACTGTCGAAATCATGCAAAATAATGCAATAGTCACGCAAACAACTTGTAAATAGTAAAAAAATAATGCATGTGAAACGCTATTCAAACACACTCACAACGCTTAAACACCCGAAAATGATGTAGTGCACACTCACTCAGTGCATGTAAAAAATGCAACGTATCACCGAACTGTTCCAATGTACGCATACGCTTTGCAGGGCCAGCCACACACAAGCCAGCGCTGTCACGGCGCTGACAATGGCAGGGGAAAGTCGTGTTTAGAGTTAGACTTCTTTGAGTGTTATACTGACCTCACATGTCTATTTAAGTAAGCGCCAAGTCAGCTTCTGGACTGTACTCATGTGTTCACAATTGCTGGTGCGATCCATCCCCCTACATGCAGTCCAGCAAAGACCTAATTGCCGAGCGACTCACGCTCGCAGACGCTGTAGAAATCTGTTCCATTGCTTCCCAGAATAGCACAGGCTACATTGTTCCTTGTGATCCTAATGGGACATGCGAGCTGCGTCTAGACGTGCACGTGTGATTACCTGCCCAGTGTGGCTGACGCATCGCAGCGAAATTTTAGCGCAGTGACCATCTACATCTACATCTACATCTACATCCATACTCCGCAAGCCACCTGACGGTGTATGGCGGAGGGTACCCTGAGTACCTCTATCGGTTCTCCTTTCTATTCTAGTCTCGTATTGTTCGCGGAAAGAAGGATTGTCAGTATGCTTCTGTGTGGGCTCTAATCTCTCTGATTTTATCCTCATGGTCTCTTCGCGAGATATACGTAGGAGGGAGCAATATACTGCTTGACCAGGACCTGTTTACGAAAATGGCCCAGAATAACATCAATTGTATTCTTCCCGATGGTCCTAACGAGACATCACGCGTTCCCTTCCTGGAAATTGTGATGTCCTGCTGTCAACATACACCTCAGAAACACTAAACGTTCTCACCACCGAAAGCCATCATCATGTCTGTGCATGCTCCTCAAAACACCGTTAATCATAAAAGCATTATTGTTGTTGTTTGGAAAGAGAGCACTGTCTAAGCACAGATGGGGGGAAATCAGAACAATTGTGCAAACAAAATTTGAAGCACTGTCCTACAAAAGAGAAAAATGGAGGGAATTTTCGGTATCTTACAGCTACTGGTCTGGAGATCTCATAATGCCACAGGGGCGGATGAGTGACAGCACCCCCGCCAGAGATGGATGTCCTGCTTCAACTTATCTTTGAACACTTGCTTTCTCAGAAGTCTCCGTTGATACCTTGTTCCCATCTTGTTTGAATTAGTTTGTAGAGACTCCTATGTGGTGGCACAAAGGATATCTTGTGAATGAATGGAGCATTCTGACTGGCTCTTAGTGAATTTACCTGTCAAATTACTGATGCTGCCTGTGTGGAAGCTCTGTCCGTCTTTTTTTCTGCAGACGAGACATTCAGTGGCAAAAAACTATTTTGTACAGATCACCATGTTGTACTGACAATTAAACCCTCCAAAGTGGCTTACAGGTCGTCAAATACAGAGAGACTCTTATTCAGTTACATTGCTCTGCCACTGAGGACAGGAGCTTGAATATTAGAGCTTGAAACTGATCTCCAACCCAGCAATATATCACCGCATACCATATCGATGTAGTAAACATACAATTCGTATCCTGCGCCATACAAAATCGCCCATTTGTATAGCTATGGGCCGCCAGACTTTCGTGCATATACCCCGAAGACAGGCAGCATAAGCACATGCACCGTAGGCATGCTCCTCACTACGCTATATATTTACCTTGAGGTCGGGTGGTCATCCACTCCTGACGCATGACCAGAGCGCCCTCAGTGGACCGAAGTCACTCTCAGAACTGTTCTGCAAATTCGAGGTCGGTTTCACTCGGCACAAAAGCATTACTGCTTCTGGCCCCGACTTGCTTGCTTGCTTGCTTTTCTACACCCATCTCAAGACTCTGGGATTACAGGAACATATGTCATTTTGCATAGTCTGCCAGAATATCATACAATTTTCACGATACTTTTCGATATCAAGCACATAGCAATATCGCTTGCATAGCAGTATGACTCACTCAACATAATTCCAAAGATACAGACTGGAAATTATTGCTCGAGAAACTCGAAACTTTAGTGAGGTGTAGCGTGCTGTAAACCACTGAGTAACTAGAAACATATCCCATCTGCAAAGACCTTTATGTGAAAACTTGAAAAAGTAGAAGAAACTGACATTTCCACTCATGAATACCGATGTGGGTGATGTAACAGATTCCAAATCATCCCTATAATTTACAAAGTCAACTAAGGTGTTTCTCATGTCTAGAGAACCAGCAAACATGTCTTCCACCCGTGTTTCACCTGCTAGATGTGCAAACCACAGTCAATTTTCTCTCAACTAAATAAAAGCGCAAAATATTCTACCTCATGTCCACATTGAATCTACTCAAATTTCCAAGCAATCACAAAAGCTGTTCAACACATACTAAGCATTAGTTCGCTATTCGGCCGTCTAGAGGACAACACTAATATGTCAGCTACATTCCTGCATCCCAACAGGTCTCTCCATTTGGACAGCTTCTTAGCGTTAGCCAGAAACATGAATTGTTTCCATCACAGGCCACTGGTGCTGTGCGGCACGTACCACCAGTCAGAGAATCATTCTAGGAAACTGGTCACATATATGTTTTATCACTGTACTTGCAATTAAATATTACAATCACGATCTCAGTTGAATGACATTCGACAATGAGTGAAGTATCAGAAATACACCCTGCTGATGGGCGTGGCTCTGGAAATAGAAATATCTGTACCATTCTTATGAGTTGACATACTCTTCCCTTTGCTATCACAGTATTCCACATCAGATCTATGGCTTGCTTACAACTGGACATAGTCATTTCCTTTGCACATGTCGGCACACAAACACATATTTTATAAGCCTGATGCTCAAGATGAAGCAATCACGCATCCACCACTACTAAGTATAATACTTCGCCAATAACTGATTGCTAGCGATACGAAATAATACTGACCGAAAATCAATGATGGGTGGACATGTCTCATACGTTTTTCTTGCGAGTGGTACCACTGTGTCTTAGAAAGAGAGACATAATCGTCTTACAAACCGCCAGATGTTAAAAAACACGACCATATTACTGTCACAAGCGGTTCTAGTTCTACAGATGCATACAAGTATCCGCGTTAAGGGCTATGCTGGCTTTGTAAATCGAGGTATGGCATTACCTCCAAATGAATTGGTTTTTCCAGATAAGTACCGCGACACTGAATATAGACGGTGATCGCAGGAGTGTATATTAACAGACCAGAAGAGTGGTTACACGTAGCCCATTAGCAACCTTGTGATAAAATCGCTGAATTTTTAAAGTAATTGGCTAGGGATCGCGGCATGAAACCGCTATTTGCACCTCCCTCATGCTGCTAGATATTTCTCTGGTATTTGTAACGTATTCTGTCTCGATACCATGTCAGAGGTTCCACAATATATCCACTGGATTATAGGCGATAGTTGATTAAGAAGGATGACAAAGAGTAGATAGTGTGCTGATTGAGATCGTATGAAATGTACACATTCCTCTCAGATTTCTGGTGTTTTCTATCCCCTAGACATGATGCCTATGATTTGTAATCAAGTCTTTCCATTCAACCACAAAGCTGTGTTGGATCCTATGGAGAAGTCCTTTAATGATTACAGCCACTAGAGAATCATATATCTGGCACTCTCATATCTAGAAACAAGTCACCTTTCTCGAACCTGTCTGCTACAGTAAAATTGCAACCTGGTTTTAAGGGGGGTAGGACGTCAAACTGGCCGACTTGGAGCAGAAGAGGCACCACAGGACATTTTAATTTCCACTCTCTATACCTTTACAAAAAAATTCATAAAACTTTGTCAGCATGACCAGGAAGGATTCAGAATTCACACTCATAGCAGTGGAAGTTCGAAAACATAACGAAATAACTTTTTTTACACCTGATATTTCATCATTTTTTTCACTTACTAATGGCAGTATTTGTTGCTGTAGGTACACTTTTCTTCATAAGTAAGAGAGATTCTACGATGAATTGTGCAGAGCATACAAACCATAGTTAAAGGTGTATGAAACTGTAGAATTTTCCAAATCTATTAAAAACTGTGGTAAAAATTGAGGTAATTAACTGTAAAATTTGTGTTTTTCCTAAACATGAAGTTTAAAATATAACAGTTCATTCGTTTTTTCACAAAGTAAATAAATTCTAGAGTTTCATACAGCTGTGAGTATGGTATGTATGATGTGCAAAATTCATTGAAGAATGTCTCTAACTTATGCAGAAAAGTGTACCTATAGCAACAAAGGCAGCCATTAGTAAGTGAAAAATGCGGAAATTTCACACATAAAAAACTATTTTGTTATGTTTTCGAACTTCCACTGCAATGAGTGTCAATCCTCAATCCTTCCTTGTCATGCTGACAAAGTTTTATGAATTTTTTTGTAAAAGTATAGACACTGGAATTTAAAATGTCCTGTGATGCCTCTCCTGCTCCAAGTCGGCCCGTTTGACGTCCTACCCCCCCCCCCCCCCCAAGTAGTCCCTACGTATCTTGAAACTGCTGCTATTTCTGCCCCTTTGTGCACGTGATAGTTGCAATTTAAGTCGGAACTGAGCAGAAGTCAGAGATAGACATATCCACCACCTTCTGAAACCCACCTAGAAACACAGTGACCTGAGTTAGTGTAACAGGAGCATGTTTTGACCATTCAATGGAAATGGGAACAAGTTGTCGTAGCTCTGCCGACAGTGTGCAATGTGTAAGGTCAGCGCCAAACGAAGCCTGCTCCTGCAGCACTGGATAGAATAAGAGACAGTATGGGAACCGGGAGAAGGATGAGGAATTTGCTGCTGCATTCAGGTGTGTCCCCAAAATACATACAGTTACTACAGTCAGAAGCAGACCCCCAGGGCCCATTCATGTCTATCAGCCCAAAATGCTATCTTTGTTATTCTGTACCATCCAACAGAGAAAAATTATGAACTATAAAGCCTCCACTAACTTCATTCGACAGAGAACCCAATAGGATTTTTACTGCATCTCTCTCCTCCCATGTATCAAAAACAAATACCGCCTGTGTGCCGGCATCGAACACATGTGATGATCCTATTAAATACACTGGTATTGATCCACTGCAGAGACCAGTTTAAAGTTTCATCACATGTACTGTAGGAGGATGACCATATTCCACAAACTATACTATAAGTCGATGAGACCTTCCCTGTGACCCTGTATCGTTGTTTGAAACATTGTTTTTTTCAGCTGTAACACGCTTTGTACACTGCCATACATTTTGGTTTTTCGCCACGATTTCGAGATCTGTGTCAGGTTCTAAACTGACCTTAACACATTCTGATCCATTGCTTCTCACAGAAAACTAGGCGTTGCATGATATTAGTCATGTTGTTACTGCTGCTACCATGGCACACCACACACTGGATGATTTTAAATAAAAGACAGTTACAACTTAAGGAAACTGGAAGAGTTTGCAGCGTTGTAGAGAGATTCCAAACTGCAGTCCGAAGGCGACTGATGACCTCTAAATTTAAACGCATCTGTCACAGTGACAGAACAGCTGATGGCTCTATGTTCTGTTTCCACTGATTTCTCATACTGCAGGCATGTACACAATCACTGTTTCGGTGATAGTCATCCCCAGAAGGTGTGCCCTCCAACAAAACTCTTTTGCCAACTCAAACAAGCGATGTCAGTCAATAATTATGTGGTAACCAACAGCGTACCATAGCATGGATGGAATGGAAAAGACACCGTCGATGTACTGCAATAATAAGCATCATAGTTGATAGCACGAGCAATTTTAGCAATTTTACAGTCATTTAAACATCTACCAATGATGTGAAAGCATGTTTCCCCAATTTCAGTATATAGCTAAACCGCCCCTTCTCTACTTGGCGAGTATCGTTGCGAATGTAGATAGATGACTTGCAGTAGGTCCATTCATTGTTAATACTCGAACACAGACATCATCAAAGTATATCAGACAGTGCTCTACATATTTCTAACACCTCAAGCACAGTGCATAATTTACGATCTATTTCTGTGCGGATGGGAGTCACAGAGCATTCTTGCAGTCTTAGGATAAAATTAGAGACTGAAAGACCCCCTCTTTGACCAGTCCGCCCTGCGGCACCATTACCAATTTAATCTGCAGCTTACCAGAAGTAGAACGCTACATTTCACATTTCGTGAATGAATAGAGCTTGCCCAGTCCTTGCCCATCAAAGTGCACAAGATTTCTCTAGATGCATCCATGTCGAGGAGGTTAGCACTCCTGATCGATGTATAGCAACATATTTGAAAGTGTTGTCATGTATTAGCAGAGATTTAAGAAGAACAAGAAATGGGTGATTTTTATGCATGATGGAGCTCCAGACGGATGGAGTTAGAAATATTTTACTTAAATCAACTACGCTATCAGTTTTAAAGTATTGTTCTGGTGTCTGGGATCTGTACCAGGAGGGTATTGGTAAGAGAGAACATAAACACACACACACACACACTCATAAGACTACATGGTTCTGCACTTAAAACAGGCTATAATGTTGGATCGCTTGAGTTTGCGACCTATCAGTCATGTGGAATACAGCGCTGTTAATATTCCAATGTAAGAAATGTATTTCCAGTGCATGACATACATCCTTCTTGCAGGTTTTTCAACGATAAACTATGGTAATAAACTGTATAAACGAAAAACCAACTTCCTTAAAACAGTGGCTCTGTGTGATAAATCCACAATATAGGTTTCCAGAGATGTATAGCATCCACTGTTCTCATCCAATCACAGTTCAGAAATTATACTATGCCCACAGCCCTATATAAAATGATCGTTCGTAATGGAGATACCTCCTACAAGGAAACAGATCAACACATAGCAGCAGTGTCCGAATTGTGAAATTACAAGTCATGCCGCCACTAACTCTGTAAACAGTACATATGTCAAGCAGATGTATACATGGGGATTGCAGTGTCTCACAAACACCTATCACTAATAATTTCCGGGTATGCAGCCGGATCCCGTCGACATTCTGCCACGATATTTCGGCCCAGAGACGTCCGGCCATCATCAGGTGAGTACACAACTACTGAAGAGCCCAGGTGCAGTCGCGGTATTTATACCGATTCTCGCGCACGTGTTGACATGCGCGGCATAGCCGAGTTGTACGTGCTGCCCTCGGTGGTGAAAGTAAAAGATCATCTAGTCATTGAGTATCGAATGACGCTGTCTATTCCGCTGTGAATGTATAATTTTAATAACAGGATTCCAAGTTTTATCCAGTTGAAAGCCGTTGTCACGATTTATAAGATTATCGGCAAGACGTATTTCCACTGATTCCTTGATTACGGAATCCCAAAATCCGGAAACCGGAGCTAAAATTTTTGTTCCATTGTATTCCATTGAATGTCCCAATGAAATACAGTGCTCTGCTACTGCCGATTTTGACGGTTGCCGCAGACGAGTGTATCTTTCATGTTCTGTACATCGTTCATGGACAGTTCTTGTCGTCTGGCCAATATATGCAGAGCCACATTCACAGGGAATTTTGTAGACGCCTGCTTTCTTCAGTTGTAAATCGTCTTTAACGGATCCAACCAGGGCCCAGTTCTTTGCTGGTGGACGGAAGATAACCTTGATTTTATTCTTCTTCAGTAATCGGCCTATTTTCGACGACACATTCCCGGCGTATGGAAGAAACGCAGTTGATTTAAAGTCGTCATCAGTGTCCTCAGTGCGCTGCTTCTTGTTATGACAGTTGTGCATGGCGTTTCTTATTTGGCGTGAAGTGTAGCCATTCTCTTTAAAAACCTTCTCCAAGTGTTCTAATTCTGTGTGGAGGTTTTCATCGTCCGATATTACATGCGCTCGATGTATTAAGGTACTGAGAACACCGGCTTTCAACTGGATAAAACTTGGAATCCTGTTATTAAAATTATACATTCACAGCGGAATAGACAGCGTCATTCGATACTCAATGACTAGCTGATCTTTTACTTTCACCACCGAGGGCAGCACGTACAACTCGGTTATGCCGCGCATGTCAACACGTGCGCGAGAATCGGTATAAATACCGCGACTGCACCTGGGCTCTTCAGTAGTTGTGTACTCACCTGATGATGGCCGGACGTCTCTGGGCCGAAATATCGTGGCAGAAGTCACACCTATCACTAAGTTATTTACGAAACTAAAGTATCGATTTTACACCCAAGATGCAACAGGGGAATGGAGTACATCTCTCAAATCTTCGTTTGTTTAGACGAATGTGTCACGTTTCATCACACATGAGATGGAAGTCCTCTGATGTCTAGGAGGTTTACTGTTAACGATCGCAAGTAGACACTGCTCTAAGACCCACACAGAACATGTGGTTGTGTACGAGTCGAACGCAGGCTGTGTCATACAACTGTTGCATCCTGAGAGAACATCAGGAAAAAATGGTCAAATTACCTGCAACAACTTCTACCTCTCTCCATCTAGAATGCATCATCAGTCTACCATTAAATTATACCTAGTTACAACTCCATCTCGATCGATCACTCATCCTTTAACACAGATGCAAGTAAGGTTACAGACAGATGGGTCTTTGTCTTCCTGAAAAGCATCAAGTACAGAAATCAACTCGCATGTATCACTGTTACCTCAATAGAAATACAGTAGAATGCTGCCTTGACGGAAAAAAGTGACTGTTTTCCTGGATCTCTTCACTTCCATGTCGATGTTTTCTTGGATTCCTCTTGGGGTAGCATACTTATTCCCATGCACAAATTGTTATTCACCAACCAGAAGACACGCAAGTACTTGCTCAATTTTCCCATAGTTCGGTGTATATTCCCTCAATTTGTGAGTATTTTTCGCAGTTCTATAGATTTTATGTCAGTTCTACACATGTGATCATATCATAACCTCTCGTTCAGTGTTCTAAAATTGTTTGTAAATGTAGTACAGCTGCCAATACCAAGCGCAAATGCATTGATCAGGAGGCATAGTATAGCACTGTACTCGATTGTATCCAGTCACCTCCACACCACATATTCCACATTTGCACAGCGTCTGCTCTGTTTTCTGCATGTCTGTGTATGTGCATGTTTCACGGACTATTTTCCAGTGTTTAAGCGTTTTGAACGTGATTGAATAGCGTTTCACATGCATTATTTTCTGACAATTCACGAGCCGTTTGCGTGCCTGTTGTGTTATTTTGTAAGCAGGTCTGTAGGCTGTGCAACGCGTGATTTCGACAGCTGACGATTATCAAGTGTGTCTGCAGAGCGTTTTACAAGCATTATTTTGACAATTTAGGAGTTGTTTGTGTCTCTGCACATCAGAGTACTGCATTATTTCGGTGATTTCAAATGGCTCTGAGCACTATGGGACTAAACTGCTGTGGTCATCAGTCCCCTAGAACTTAGAACTACTTAAACCTAACTAACCTAAGGACATCACACACATCCATGCCCAAGGCAGGTTTCGAACCTGAGACCTTAGCAATCGCATGGTTCCGGACTGCGCGCCTAGAACAGCGAGACCACCGCGGCCGGCATTTCGGTGATTTACGAGTTGTTTGCGTGTCTGTATGCTGAATATTGTCACCCCAAGCACATCAGGGCGAGTTTTTGTATCGGTGTATTAAATATAGTATGTCAAATCCGTCCCTATATATATTACTCGAAAATAAATAAACAACACTCCTCCCTCTCTCCAGCAGCCCAATACAGGCTGAGTCATTCTCCCGCCATTTTTCTCCTCCAGACCACCATGGGATGAAGCACACTCTGGTGGCAGTACTGTGTACTAGGTCAGTTGGACTTCAGACCTCATGGTGGACACAGTGGATGGATCTACTGCCTCAGATTGTTTAAATAAAGACTGCCTGCAAAATAGAGAATTAAGTCTATCCTATCCAGTAGCCCAGCACAGTCTGAGTCCTTTTCCCACCATTTTACCCTCCAGACCGCCATCTTTGATTACAACTCGGAAGGAATGAAAGTGCCCTCTGGTGGCAGTACTGAGTACTAGATCAGTTGGACTCCGTACCTCATGGTGAAGACTCGGGATAGAGTCCCTTCACAGCCAATTCCTAGGAAGAGCTGATGGTCGGGTGACTTAGGTTAATGGAGGTAGCCCAAGTGACTTATTTTCCCGCCATTTACTAGATTAGTGGAGGTAGCCATGGTGTGTCCTGATGCAATTTGAACGTCCCGCCATTTTCTGGGGGATGGGAGTGGTGGGGGGAGGGGAGGGGTTAGGTTAGTGGAGGTAGCCCAATTGACCTATTTTCCCGCCAAAATCTGAACTTCCTGCCATCATGTCATTGCGACATTCCCATGTCGCCATCTTGAATAAATTTGGCAACAATGGAGATTGGGACAGTATGTAGGTTGTTCTACTACTACCAAGTTCCCCATTTTTTGTTCGATGTAGGCGTCTCCCAACAGACTGTGCAAACAACATTCTGTAACAACTAACTCATCACAAGTAGCCACATTCACATTAGTGTGTTCATAGAATATTCTAAAAACATGGGCCACAACTGCAACAGAGTTTTCCAAGACTCTTCTGGTCCAACACAGTTTCTAATTGAAAGTTTTCTTTGTAAATCTTGGTGTCAATTTTTGAGCTCAGTTTCATCATGTGTTTGGCAAGACGAAATGCTCCATCATGTGTAACGATATATGGTGTTTCACAATATCAGAACGCATAAGGTTAGTTGGGGGAGGATAAAATGACGTTCGGCTAAGTAAGCTGTGCATTTCTGACTTCGGGTGATTCGATTGTCTTCTTCCTTTCCATATGATCCAGTTTCTGCCGTTACAATGCATCAACAATGGCCAAGAGAACGGCAGAAAAATGTTTGTGGTGACTGCAATAAAGGGAGCCAGAATTTGGTGGGCAAATCATCCTATTGTGCAAGTCATTTATAGCACCAACTTCATTGGGAAACTGCTATTTGCTCGACGATTCCTTTGCTTGTTCGATAAGTTTCTCAGTTGAAGCAATTGACAAGTAAATTGGAAAAAGTCTGTAGACAAATGTGGGAAGTACTTCTTCCACAATTCTACTGCTGTATCTTATAGAGATTGGGAGGAAATTGCTGAAGATGTGAATCTGAAAAACCAATTCTTGGAACCTACAGATATTTTCTGAGTAAAGTCGTTTTCTTTTAAGAACGAAAAAGCAGCAGAAGACCTGACTTTCTGCAGAAAACTTCGTGTATCTACTCAACAATGTGAAGTTTTGTTCACTACACTTCCAGTCAAATCAGTGAATGTGCAAACTTGTGTGGAATGCAATACCTACTTTACCAAACAAGCCACCATAACTGTAGCTGAAGCGAAAACCACACAGACATGATAATAAAACTGTTTCCCAACACAGAAGAAACCAATTCCTCAATTGTTACTACTTATGAGACCCAGACGTCATTAATCTTCAAGACAATCGCTTTTTAACCAAAAGTAGTTACACTTACAAAAATATCTGTATTACATGCTTGGTGAAGTGTGAGAGTGTGTGAATCATTAGACTCCATAAAAAGTTGTTACGTGTCAAGGAAGCATGAAATATGCTTTCGGCAGAGTAAGCTGCAGCTATACACATATTTTAAAGTACAGGGTGTTTCAAAAAGAATAGCCTGATTTCAAAACTCCATGTTTACTGATAAAAACCTACTATAGACATGAGATACTTTGCAAAGTACACATAAAATCTTAAAGTTTTAAGTATGCTATTACAAATGCTAGATGTGTCCACCAGCAGCAACATGAACAACATCTAGACAAAAGCTAAATTCGTCAAAAATTTCCATAATATATCTGCTTTTACAGAAGTTATGGTGGCTACAATTCTGTTCTTCACTTCCTCCGCTTCATGAGATAAAGGATAGATGAACACACTTCCCTTCATACATCCCCACGTGAAAAAATCACATGGGGTCATGTCTGGAGTTCTTGGAGACCAAGAATGCAGGGCAGTGTCTTGGGATACTATGCGCCCTATCAAGCATTAAGACAGAGTGTCATTGAGAAACGGACATATGTTGTTGTGCCAGTTCAAATGGTTCAAATGGCCCTGAGCACTATGGGACTTAACATCTGTGGTCATCAGTCCCCTAGAACTTAGAACTACTTAAATCTAACTAACCTAAGGACATGACACACATCCATGCCCGAGGCAGGATTCGAACCTGCGACCGTGTTGTGCCAGTGCTGTAGAGCTCCATCCTGTTGGAAAATGAAGTCATTGGAGTCCTCCTGGAGTTGTAGAAAAAAACAATTCTGCAGCATTTGAAGATAGCTCATTCCAGACACTGCGTTTTCCTGAAAAGAGAAGTGTGAGGTTGGCCTGGAGCCTTATCTTTTCACAAGCATCCTGTCTCTTCAAACCTGCGATACCAATCGCGAATGTTGTTGGGTTCAGGCGGATAGATGCCAAAACTCCGATTAAAACCACACAGGACCGCTATCACTAACTCACTTTTCGCAAACTGCAGCACACAAAACGCGTTCTGCTGAGCAGACGCCATCTTATTTCGGACTGCCTGCAAACTGAGAAGAGGCATTGATTGACATCTAATGGTGATTTTCGGAAACTCTCTGCCATGCACATCCAAGCAACACATATTTTCTTACTGGCACGGCCCATGTTTCGTAATTATTTCTGTCCAAAATCAGGTCACTCTTTTTGAAACACCCTGTATTTCACCATGCATAATATGTAGCTTACGACACCAAATCAGCGAGATTCGGCTGTTTTTACATTTATTTAAATGGGCATTCATATCTCATGATAATTTACAAAATGCTTGTAATGCAAAAATATAATAACTATTTGGTTAATTAAGCAGGAAAATAATAAGAAATAGATATTACTCTTACAGCTGGCCTTCTCGCTGCCATGGGCGCTAGTGTCGTTTCAACTATCAAATGATAAGACTCTCACAGCAGTGAGTGTGTCGCGACTGTACATGTAGATCGAGACAGTGAGTGACGAAACTCCAACCGTTTTCCTGCAGCTTCTCTACTGCAAAGCCGCTAAGTGGCAGGCATGTACAAACGCACTCTGAAGCGATTGTGTATATGGAGTGGAGCAGCACATTCAAAATGCAAATGAGGTCATAGTTCGGAACTCACTGTTGCGCTATAAATAAGCAAAAGCGTATTTTTATTAGGGGTGAAATTAAATGTTTTTCCTTTTTTTACTGTGATTTCAGTACCTGAGTGAGAAGGAAATACACTCTCTTTCTTCACAGTGAATTAGAATAGCCTGAACTGACAGATTTGTATATGTCAAAACCAGGAGTTGTGTAAGACAAGTTCATTGTCACCACCCACACTTATTTGTTCATTGAAAGGGAATGAGGGAATTAAAGGACTGTTGCTGTGAAGGCTAGAAAGCTATCACAATACGACTCATTGACGTGCAGCAGTGGTACTCGAATGTGTACAGCAGTTGGCTTCAGTACTAAATGTAATGGAACATTTGCTAACTGTAGGTTAACGTATGCACAAAAATAAGAAGAAAGTGTCGCAGGTCGACATAGTAGAGAACGAATGTTATAGCTGGGAAAGAGAATCTAGAAGGCATTTATACATTTTGATACTTGGATACAAAAGTGTGAAAGGTACACACAAGGCCAA
This sequence comes from Schistocerca gregaria, assembly GCF_023897955.1. NCBI lineage: Eukaryota > Metazoa > Arthropoda > Insecta > Orthoptera > Acrididae > Schistocerca > Schistocerca gregaria. The sequence goes on from NC_064931.1 coordinate 751,102,264, forward strand.
GACCAAAAGGTATTTTATAAGAACAAACAGCGGCTAATGTCCAAGAATGTAACAACTGTATGTAGTTCCGAATGTGTTAAAATGAGTTTGAAATCCGTAAAGAAACTCTTGAATCGAACAGAAATAGGAACAAAGTAACAGCAGGTACTTGGCAAGCACGCTAACATACTCGAAATCCGTTACTCGTGTCACAGTTCATTTCTAGTGTTAAAGTATTTTCGGTGATACGATTATGAATCAGCCATTGTGAATTGTGTATATTACATTGCAGTAAGATTTTTTTATTAGATGTTAACATTAGCAGAAGGTGGGGTATTAGTTTAATTACTATGGAAAACTCAAGTTTTTCGACTCCGATATGAAGTGGTAGGGAGATCCTGTCACCTTGGAGGGTTGGGACTTCGTAATATCAAAGTGAAAACTTCAGTATTATTTATACGGCGTAACGTTTTAACATGTACTGGAGCTACTCATTCCATTTTATCTCGCTTATTTACGCAGCCGATGTTGGCTGAATCAACTGCAAATTGCGGCTCATACGTGAATTTTATATTACAATAAGTTTCCTGGGAACTGACATTTTATCAGTGAAACATCTTACTACCAGATCTTTCCTTTCTCGTTGGGAAGTACAATCGTCTCCCACACCAACTGACTTGACCGCGCCATTGACATCCTGAAAGACAGTATGGTTTCACGTTAGTCTTCCCATCTTCCCATGGAAGTTGCCTCATGGTGGTATAGGGTCATTCACAATCTGACCCCGATCAACGAACGCTTCCATCGCATTGGTCTTTGACTTGCCTTTGAGACACATGTCATCGACCTGTTACATTACCACACAGGCTGGTCTCTTGCAATCGAGAACACTGACACTGGATTCGCCGACAATTGGCTTTCCCTACCCGATCAGCTGAAGCTGCTTTCTCGGTTGAAATTCTTCTCTGTCCGGACTTTTCCGTTTTCCCTCGAACAAAGACTAATTCGATCGTATGGCTCCTTGGACTCTACACCCACTATGTAATTGCTTGTGACAACGATCTCCGTCCCCATGTTTTTCGCCAATACATGGTGAACGCACCTGGGAAGTGGCAGAGACTTCCACTTTATCATGTTATATTTGCAAATACGCTGCACCTTGTTTTCAATGAGCGAGGTAATTGGATAGCTCTTTTTTCCTTGTCTTGGAGCCTTCTCTTATTGTTCTTCCTAGAGAAAAAAATTGATTTCTTTTGAGTCCCGCAATTGTGGAATTTATGTCTATAAAGTTTCATTTTCATAAAAATTAAAAAATAAAGAAAAAGTAAAAGAATATAAAAAATAAATCAAATAAAAAGTAGGTTAGTACCAAGTGAAGGACCAGTACAATGACAGGCCGGGGGGAAGCAGGGGCCTGTGTCATGGACAGGCTTTGGGATTCGACCCCTGCCCACCTTGTCTCCTCCCAGCCTGAAGCTGACTGTGCTCATTCCTTCCTGTAACGTAACATAAAAACAAAACAAAAATAAGAGAACCACATCCCTAGTTTTATAATGAACGAGTTATTACGTTTCCCGAACAACCTTCTGTTTGTGAATTTAGACTTTCTCGACGAGTCTCGATGATGAAGTGTTCTCAGGTTATCAGCCGAGTCAAGGCGTCGTTCTGCAGCAACGTTTCAGCAAGCTTACTACTTGTCGTCTTCAGGCGAAGTGTCGGATTCGTGTCCTCTCCGAACCTTTATAGCCGCTGGACCATTTATTATTTATTTCTTTATTTATGTCATTAACAGTACCGAGTAAACCACCGCCTTGAAATGTAAGGTAGGTTGGGTGCTATTAAATCTAATAGCAAGGACTTCTTATTGTTACAATCTTCTTGACACACAGCTGTTAATGCTGTTTGAAATAATATGAAGAACATAGTATACAAATATTTCTCTAAGGTTACAGGGAACTTAATGTTTTACGATTGTTAAAGTGGTTCAACTTAATTTTGTTTCTGCCTAGTTGAGGAGAATATAATTTATAATTTATGTAATGCAAATGTCAGAAAAATTAATACAATAAATGTGGTAAAAATAAGTTGTAGTAAGTAGAGGGAATGGATATGTTACATTTGGACGTGTAATATAGTCTAAGTAGGTTGTTGGTTGATAATACCTTATTTCTAACTATTCCAGGTGAGGAGGTCTGGATAGAACCTCGAGCTTTTCTCTGAAATGGTGTGTGCTTACATAGGTTTCTTGTGTTTCTGTCTGTTGATATATTACTGGAGTTTTGCATGTCATGATGCTACATGATATTCTGAAGTTGTTTGTTTGTCTAATTGTTGATAGTTGCGGTGTATTCTGTGCAATATCTTAGATATATACACAACTGGTGTTGTACAGATTATATACAGATTGGGCATTTGATACATGAATTTTAGCTTTACATGAACACTGTAAATTTATTAGTAGAAATAGAATGCAGTTCATTACTAGTTGAGTGCAGCTGCATTTTTAGTTTTATACATGGTTTATACACAAAATACCTTTGATATATAATGTACATTGATTGTAGCTTTACATAAAGAAGAGAATATACCTCTGCCTGCACATAATAAGATAAATAATACATTACTGCTTGAGTACAGTATACTATAAACAATATACAGTTTTTTGTTGGGGAGGAGGAGTCTCGGAACAAAAGTTTTTCGAGCCTTCTCCTCCCAAGCGATGTTACCTTATTGCTAGAGTCTTAATATGTGGTGTCACTGCTTGTGTCAGTGCTTTGTTTGTTTTAAAATTGTTGCCTCCTGTTGTGTTGTTTGTGGCTGTGTTATGGCATGCAGTGTCCTTTGTTTGTTTGGGTCTCTTACATGTTGATCTCTTCTTAGTCATTTCCACTTGGTGTGCTGTTTCCTTCCTGGGTTTCGGAATCCGTATATGTGCTTGTGACCTCTCGTGTGGTTTGTTGCGCTGTTTGTGAATGTCTACGCCTCCTTAGATATGGGTATTGGCTCTAGTATTCTTCATGCAGTGTGTTTGGTGCAATATCGACTACATTGTTTATTCTGTTCCAGTCATCCTGATTGCATATTATTCTCGAGATGCCATAGTTGTTCTGTATAGTAGCTAGCGTGTTGCACTGTAGTGTGAGATGTTCTGGCGTCTCACTTTATCCACAAATGCATATATCATTTTTAGTTAGTCCCATGCTGTTTAAGTGTACCACGTACAGCCCGTGGCCAGAAAGGAAATGGATCATCCCTCGGCTTTGATCAGCATGTTTCAGTTGTAATCTTTCGAGTATGTCAGGAAAGAAAGAGTGCACGCAGCGACCCTTGTCAGATGCCTCCCACTCTCTCTGCCATGTTTGAATCGCCCATTGTTTCATTTGTGCTTTGTTTATGATGTTGGTTCCTGTAATCTGGGTGACTTTATATAGACTACCCCTCTTAAGCCAGTTAAGTGCAGATCTATACTGTATAGCTATGTCTAAGGGGTAAGTCCCCACCACAATGCTAGCGATGTGGTGTTGAAGGCTCCGCTCATTCTCAGGAGTGCACTACGTTGACCTCGTCTTACAGTTGTCCTCTTAGTCTGTATGTTCAGTCTGTAAGCCAGGGCATTTGCAGCGAAGCATGTGATGGATTCAAATATCACAATGTGGTAGATGCTTATCATCTTAATAGGTTATTTGTACTTTGTTGTGTTGAGTCTTGATAGTGTGTGCACAATTTTGGAGGCTTCCTCAATTGTCAGTTTCATATGTTCGTTGAATGTCCGTTTTTCGTCAAGATGCAGTCCTAGATAACTTGTGGCCTGCTTCCTCTACATCCTAGTATTACCTAATTTTAGAAATGGGTTCCTTTGTAGTGTGCCTCTGAGCAGTAAACATACAGTTCTTTGGAGCGTTATTTTAATTATTTGCACCAATTGTTCATTGTCTGAAGCAGTTGTGTGCCTTTTGTCTATAGTGCTGCTCTCGAGTTGGGTGACAGTACTGCGAGCAAATCATGTGTGTGCACTGTCGTCACCATCCAGGATAGAGCTCCTAAAAGCACAGGCTGGCGATTTTGTTTCCCAAGAAATGCTAAGCACAGCACTTAGCTTATACAAGCTGTGTTGTTTTGTTCACGTTTTCTGAAATATTTTAGAAGTGTCCTGCATAGAGCCTTAGATCGTGCTATTTTGAGCTTTCATTCCGCTCATGTTTACATCGATCTGTGGATTAGGCACAAAAATCTCGTGTTTTGTTTGCTTATTGATGCTTTTCTCTGCTGTCTCAACCAAGAATAAAGGTGCAAGAAACGTGTATATTTTTATGATATAATCGTGTACTATGTTTATGTTTCATTTTCTTCGCGGAATTCAATTTCGATAATGACGTTTATTAAATCATGTACCAGGCTCCTATAAGTACGAGTTCGCGCGGCTGCATCTGAAGTGTATATTTGTGCAATAACCAAGTATAAATACGAAACTCACCAAACATGGCACTTCTAATCGAATGAAGGCTTGCTTCGTTAAATTTCCAGGACACACTACACAATTCCTTCTTCAAGATAAAGCACAAGTTATGTGTGAATATGGAAAATGGCTAAGGTTGACAAAGGGCCGACTATCTGCACTGTTAATTTCAACCTTCTACATTCTTCCAGTAAAATATGAAGTAAATCATTTGTGCACTGTCTCACTCATGCTACAATATTTAAGCTTATCTAGAAAAATTTCATGATTCACTCAGTTAAAAGCCTTTGAGAGATCACAAAAAATCTCAAAGCGTGATGTTCTGTTATTCAGAGCATTTAATATTTGACCAGTGAAAGCATATATAGCATTTTCTGTTGAGAAGTCTTTTTGAAAACCATACTGACATTTTGTTACTACTTCGTTTTTACAAATATATGAAGCTACTCTTGAATACATTACTTTTTCAAGAATTTTAGATAAAGTTGCCAGAAGTGAGATTGGGCAGCAATTGTTAGCATGACATAACCCCCTTTTTATGCAATGTTTTAACAATAGCATTTTCCAGTCTATCTGGAAAAATGCCCAGTTTCAGTTAGCTGTTACATATGTGGCTGGGAATCCTACTTATCTCGTGGGAACAAGCTTTTAGTACTCTGTTGGAAAAGCCATCAATTCCATGTAAGCTTTTACTTTTGAGTGAATTTATTATTTTCCTAATTTTAGTAGGAGATGTTGGTTGAATTTCAGCTTTATCAAATTGCATAGGTACTGCCTCCTCCATATACATTCTTGCATTTTGTAATGAACAGCTGGATTCTGTTTTCTCTACAACAGTTAAAAAATTATTATTAAAAACATTTTCTGCCTCTGGCTTTTTCTTCCTTAGTCTTCCTGTGCTCTCAGTTGTCCTGTTTCCCTTTTAACAATATTCCAGATTGTTTTAACTTTATTACCAGAGATGCTAATCTAAGATTTATTTATTCATTTATCGTGTCAGAAGCAAACTAAAAAAACAATATTAGATACATTACTACATACATACATATATTATGGTTTATAAATTAAACTAGTCAAGAATGAAATAAATGATTAGACACAGTTTGTGTTGTCAAACATAAGGTAATTTTAATCTATACAGTGGATGCCCCAAAATTAGCAATGTCCAGTGCACTTTGCGTAGCGTTTACGAGATCCTTCATGGTGCACACAGTTGGAGGTAATGTGCATTGTAAAAGATATGTTGATGCCTGCAATGATATTTTCATTTATTTTACCTATTTCTGTATCTCAGATATAATGCACATACTTCTGGATTTTTAATAGCTTTTCTTAATACAGTATAGTAGTTTTTACAATGTTTGACTGTTTCTGCATCATTACTCCTCTTAGCTAAAAGATAGGTTTCCTTTTTCTGCTGATAGATATTATTATTCATTTAGTAATCCAAGGCTTTTTAGATGGTTTCTTATAATTATGTTTCACTGTTTTCTTAGGGAAACTGTTTTATCTCGGTCTATAAACAGTGTGATGCTTTCCTGTACTACCTGAATAGGAAAATCAATAACTAATGTCAAATTGAAAGAAACAAGTAAGACTTCAAGGTCATTCTTTCTATCAGACTCTCTCAGAAAATCTACATTGAAATCCCTGCAAACAATTTGCTTCCCTCTGTCTGACAGATAGCACAACAAAGAACTAAAATTTTTGAGAAATAGCTAAAAATTTTCCAGTGGGGACCTTTACACAGCTACAGTGATAAAAGTACCATTATTTAGTTTAAGCTCACAGGCACATGCTGCTATATGTTGCTCTACACAAAATGTTTCAGTTTCTACATTTTATCACACTATGACAAACTGTAGCATATATGGAAACTCCTCCTTTCTCCAGCGTGTCTCTACTTACAAGTGCTGAAAGCTTATACCCACCTACATCTACTTCTAGCATATCTGTCACTGTCTGATGTCCAGACAGGCATAGTATATCTATTCCACCCTCAGTTTCTAACTCTTCTATACAAACAAGAAGCTCATCTACTTTGTTTTTTAATCCCCTGATATTGCGATACAATATATTGACACCATTTTTCACTTTACTTTTATGAGAATCTTGTGATTTTTGACATCTCTAGTACGTACCTGTCTGAGCTTCTCATAAAGCTTAATTTTGCTCAATGTTGAAAGAGTGGGCATTGATCCTAGTCTGAGAAGGATCACTTATCTTAACCCATCCACCTCCACAGCCCCCTGATTTAAGTTAAAATCACAAATTATATGAAACATTGATTCACAGTACAGCTGTTCTGCCATCTTAGAGCACTGACAGTCCTTTGTAAACTTCAGCCTCTCATGCTTTGCTGCGGCTGCTGTGATCATGCTGACATTCCACCTTACTTTCTTTTTTCCTGCTTTAGATCCCAGTCAACTAATAAGGTCATGTTGGAGCCGCAACAATCCTTCTCTTCCATGAAATTTCATTTTGTTGGACCAAAAGCTGTTTATTTATTGGGCTAATGGCTACTGGTTTTGGTCATTTATCACAAAATTATTGCTTATAGCAATGTGAATTATGTTAATAATAACTTAAAAATACTACAGAAGTGAATTACAAACATTAATAAAACATGTATTCAAAAAACAGTTGTAGTTTGTTTGCAATTCTTTAGATTTTAATTGATATTAGTTACAAGTATTCAGTGTAGTACAAATCTTGAAATATGGTACCATAAGATAAATCATAAAGCTTTCAAGTGTTATTAAAAAGCTATTTTCATGAAAAAAAGTGTGCAGTATTTCAGATTTCACAATAACGTTCCTTCTCAAAATTAAACATGATATACAGTATAGGTAACATATAATAAAACTCTTAATTTTAAATGCATCTGCACGTGAACATTAGTTATGAAATATAAAAATCATGTCATTTTCTGATTCTTATATACTGAGGCAGATCCAAAAGACTCATTTCGTCCATTTACTTCAGACAGATGTTTTGCAATGCATCTACATCTTACACTCAAATAATAACTTATAATTTTCTGTTTTACACTGCAACATTGTGGCAAAGTTATGTTGGGGCACCTTTGAAGAACTGTTTCAACAAAGTGTTCATTTACACATATTTCTCCTTCTACAAGGATTCCTTAGGGTCTTGCAAAAGAATTTCAGCTTCTTTATGCAACCTGTAAATACCAGATTATGGCTCTTTAAGTCTTCCTAAATCTGAGTATTTTGAGAGATATATGATATTTTCATTTATTTTACCTATTTCTGGATCTTTGACACAATTAGTAGCATCCACAAAGGATTAACATATTTTCCGCTTCAAAATAGCATTCACAGTAGCTCAAGCAATATAATACATATCATTTTCAGTTGGAAGTGACAAGTCACCTGTAACTGTTTCAGCTTCTATATCTTTGGTATTATTCTCTTCTTCATTGCCAGACATTATGGGATCATTTTGTCAACCTTCACCAGATTGAGTACACGTATTGAGACTAGAATAATCCAGTAAATAAATATCACTGTGTGAAGCATAATTTGTGTTTTGCATATTGGAAACAAACTGTGACACACAAATCATCTTTATTGCTATCCTTACTTGTAAAACAAATGGTTTCATTTCAGCCTTTTTCCTTACCTGTGAAAACACATTTTCTAATGCACCCTCGGAAAGTCGTCCAGGCATAAGGAATTCATGTCCCATATTTAAGAGTTACTTTACCAGATTCATAACACTGGTTGTTGATAATATGACACCTGTTTCCACAGCCTTCCAACCTTTGCCGAATTCCATGTTCTGGAAGTTATTCACAACACTTTCAAGGAACTCAAACTACCTCTCTTTATTCTTTAGAGTAATGGATCTTTTACGGTGTCTGGCAGACATTATGTGAAACCATTCATTAATCACGCGTATCCACCATGCAGTGGTTAGCGCATCCTTGTGTATTTGTCTGAGACATACGAATTTTTGCAAAGCTGCAGAAGTTTTTACAGAAAACAACTGAACTGCACCAGCAACATTCATTTTGGCAAAATGTGATGGAAACATATGTTTCTTTTGTAAGTGGTGCAGACACCTTAATCCATCCTTTGAATTGTTTTCTATTTCCCATAATTCTTTCATAAAAGATGGTGAAACATTTTTGGATGGCGAATCATGTTCTTTACAAATATCTTTTGGTAAAGTAAGAATATGAGATAAGAAAGCAGAACGAATATTCTTTAATAAATGTGGTGGATCAGCAAGGACATGTATTGTTTCCTTATCATCTGCTGTGAAAGAAGAATTTCTATCACTTCTGTTAATGTTCACACCTAAAGCATTCCACAAGGCCTTTTTGTTGCTGACCGTATCTGAGACTACGGCTTTAACTTTTAACCCTACAGATGTAGCAGCCTGGACAGTGGACAATACGAGTGTCTTCATATCTTATCCATTAGTAGATGGACCAGTTATTTCATGGGCCACAATCTGCTTCCACGGCGTTTTTAAGCCTCTAAGAAGAACACCTGTGTAATGTTTTCCTGTTACTCCTTTAGGATCTAATGTAACATTTTCTACAAACTTCTTGCCTATGTTATCAAAATCCTTTGTACCACTAATTTCCAGCCCTACATACTACAGGCCTACTAACCCTACAGACACAGCAACAAACATTACTGTAGAGGCACTGCTAGTATCAAAGTTCGTCATTGTGACTTCTGGACGGCGATCTGATTCGATGACATTATCGAAATACAAGCCAAAATCGCTTAAAACTTTCACTTAGATGACCGGTTTCGGCAGAATTAAACTGAGTACAGCTTTTGACGTGACATGGGCCCTATCAACCTAGGGGCTTAATGTTTTACTTTATGTGTTCCTATTGTGCAATGGCGATAGTGGAACTGGCGAGCTTTCCCAACTTTAAAAATAACAGATAGCTCTGAAGTGTTATGATTGCTATTGTGATACAGATTTGAAGACGGCAGTTTAGGCTTAATTCTGCCGAAAACGTTCATCTCTATAAATGTTTTAAGCGATCGTGGCTTGTATTTGATTAATGACTGTGAATATACTATAAGACACACATATTGTACTCTAAATACTGTATATTTTGGAATGTTTTGCTGTGTTATGATATTTTGGGGCTACTATCTCCCTATAGGCAGAATCTCTGATAAGAGGTAGTACTTTCAAAACAGCTAAACAAAAACCTACATTCGAATATCACATACAATTTTTACTATTAAATATTGCTTCAGGTCATAATAAACATAACTGTGCGCTCCATCCAGGTTCCCAGTTTTCGCGACGACAGTTAACAATCCATTTTTTTTTCTTCTCTCTGAATCTTCCCCAATGCGCATTACGCCTCTGACAGATATTGTTCTGCATGATTCATTCCGACACCGCTAATAGTAAAATGTTTAGTTTCGAATTACATTGTTTCCCTAATTGTAATAGACATGATGTTTCCACAATCCCATCGATAGAATAATAATAATAATAATTAGTAATAATAATAATAATAATAATAATAATAATAACGGTAATGATTTGAGACACATACTAAACAGCATGCGGATACCATACTCAATGTTGAAAGGCAAGGTTATGGTGATAACACATACAAATAATAACTGAGTTTGGACATTATTCGCAAAGCACGTTCCTAGTCTTACTGCTAACGTAACGCCCCAACGAAATGTAATGGACCTGGACGAGGCAAGAATAATAGTTGGTACTAATCTATGGGACCATTAGAGGAGACTACAAAGAAAACAGGTTTTGCATCTACTAGATGAAATAGTGCAAATAAATTCACGCCCACGATGTGGAAAGGGCTTGTTTCAAAGCTGACCAGTCTTCAATTTCTACGATTGTAGTATGTAAGTGCAAATGTTTTTTATAGGACCCGCTGCAATCGCTGTTGACGATTAAGATGCCAGACACCGTACCAAATGGAGAACATATACCTCAACCCAGGATCGAACCATTGACCTCCTGCATGGTAACCCACAACTCTATCCACTGCACCAGCTTTCGGTATGACTGTTATGTGATGACAGAGGTAGTTACCGTACATGTGGTTACAGTGTTGCCAGATTGCCACTCTTTAACATCCTATCACTGGCATGTGAGGAGTCGCATTGTGAAGCCCGAGTAAGAGAATTTTTTCACCCTGTATCCACTACGTATACCTATAAGTGTACGAAATGTAAAATATAAGTTGATAAATGATACTATTTGCCTGTAAAAGTGCCACTGCGGTTGTTCATCGAATCTCTCTGCTGCTCATCCTTCTCCCTAGAATCGAATGTACAGATGTTACGATCAAGAGAGGTGCAAATAAGTATAGAGAGGCCGAAGGCAGCTCAACAGAACCAATGGAGCGTCTCACACTAGGACGTTTCTTCACTTTGTGCTTCCTACGAAAAAATAGCATCTTTCCATTCAAGGACATAACCAATCACTTTTTTTTTACTCAGATATACCCGAAACCTTCAAAAGAATACTTAAAAAAAAAAACAAGAAAACATGTAAACAGGAGATGAAAACTTGTCCCAAGCACCCTATAACTTATTATACCTTAAATTAACATATTATATTTATTATCTGTCGTTAACTGTGGTATTGTATGAAACTGTATCTTACCGACCAACAAAGTTTTCTCGTGTCAGTGTGATGGAAATTACAACATTATTTTATGGATGTTTTCATTGTGGGAGCTCATCATACACAGCACTCAAAATTAACTCTCACAGTGGTAAGCCCGTAGATTCTACCGGCCACGCTTCCTTCCAATAGCGCCAATTCTGTTGGTAAACTCAAGAGCGAGCGAGCCCCCACTCTGTCTACACAGCTATGTCAGAAGGCGCTTCTACGGGCTGTTTCACAACGTAGTACCTGCCCTGTCGCGACCCGCATTTTAAATCTGTAGCGCCGCTGTGTACAGATACGTCCCAGCAGGATTGACTTTTAGATAAATGCTTTAAGAGCATAAGACTATTGATTCTTCCGAAACGCAACATTATAGAGTAAATAATATTAACATAGTAACGGAAGTCAGGTTCCTCTACTACTATTCGTAAAACGAACCTCATATAGTGCAATCAACCTGAGGAATTTAAGGCTTGTTCTTACTTTGTATTTCTACTAAAAGGTAGAGGTTATCTTTGAAGGGCTGCGTTGAAACGTAAAAATTCTTGCAACACAAAGAGTGCTTCAAAAAGTACCGAGAAATTTATAATTTCGCGTGTTGTGTTGCGTCCGATTCGCACTACTTTTTTGACACTGTCTTCGTAAACTTGTCTGAAAAGTATCTGTATAATGTTATACATATTGGATATTTACTCTATTGTCAGCTGTGAAAAACGTTACATGTGTTATTATCAACATTCATTTGTTTGTATATAAATATCATAAGGAATCTGTATTAAATTTTATTATAGGAATGGAATAAGGAGTGTCAAGTTTTTTTATAAATGTTAAATATTGCTTTTGGTGAGTCTGCCATGCGTAAAACAAGGGCATGCAAGTGATATAAACATTTCAAAGCATTTCATATAGGGCAGCGGCTCTCTTCACCTCCATTCCTCGCAACGGAAGGATAAAAAATGGTTCAAATGGCTCTGAGCCCTATGGGACTTAACATCTGAGGTCATCAGTCCCCTAGAACTTAGAACTACTTAAACCTAACTAACCTAAGGACATCACATACAACCATGCCCGAGGCAGGATTCGTACCTGTGACCTTAGCGGTCACGCGGTTCCAGACTGAAGCGCCTAGAGCCGCACGGCCACAGTGGCCGCCGTTGTCCACCCAAGTTTCGTCAATATAAAAGAAGTTTCTGCCTAGCTCCTTTAATTTCTTCACCTGAATCAAGTACTTACCTCGCCACTCGATTATATCCGTTCTCTCTACAAGAATCTTTCGTTTACATAAAGATCTTTTCCATGCAACTCCCATTTCACGCAGTGTCTTGTGTAAACTTGTGTAAAACATCTTCCAGCCAAGGAAAATAGATTTTTTGCTTTACACTAGTAAGTAATTGGGACTGGTAATATTAGCCACCAGTTCTTTCTGTGTCGCCTCCTAATACACGCTGTAATAACATTAAAGATGATCGAACGTTCGTTACTCCTCAAATACCTCCTAATTCTTCGTATACTGCACATTTTCTTATAATGCATAGCGATTATCCATCACTTCCGGGTATCGAAGTATATCAGTAAGCATACAGAGTTAACTGACTGACGCTGCTAACTAAGATCCCACGAACAGAAACGACGTATATCACTGCACGCCGATCTACACCGCAAGACAGGTAACGGGCACGGCAACTGCCAGAGTTCTTCCTGGAAAGATCACCTCCCCCACCAAATGTGCTGCTGGCTCTTAGGTTTACAGACAGGCAATTTGTTGATTAAGAAGCGCAAGCGCTGCGCGTTGTTTTAGCACCTCTGACTATCGATGTACGATGTTTATACTGTTATTTATTATCACACGGACAGATGGCGTGAATGTGCTTCTTGTTTTCGTTATGAGTCATTGTTTTCGCCGGCCGATAGAGCACATAATTCGTATTCTGTATAAGAGAAATGTCGTGCCGTAGTTTATCTTATCAATAAATAGACGATTTCCTGAATTTCGGAAACATTATCGATCCTCTACACAGTGAAGATGATTTGGACAACACAGATGTCTTTTGAAGGCGAATGCAGTACTATGTGTTCCGCCACAGAACTGTAAATGATGGCAGAAACTGTTCTTTCATTTGCTCTTACTAGGAGTATCAAAAGCATTTTGGTTACACAGTTAATTTCAGACCAAGAAAAAGACAATAACTGATTTCATTACCAATCTCGCCAACAGCTCGAGAAACCAAACCGGACCTGTATGCTGATTGGCAGAGAGACATTTCCTTCAGCATTTACCATCCACAAGCAAAAAATTTGCCTCCTGTGTATGTTATGTTTGTACTTCAAAATCAAAGGAAGAAAGTGGGAAAGCAGCTTGCATGGAGACACGATATCAAGTGCAAACAGTGTCTTGTGGCGTTGTATATGGAACTCTTTTAAAATACCTCATACAAAAATACGTTAGAAATCCATGCAGAAACTGCTAGTGTATTTAAATACGATATTCCCACCTAATAATTATGTGTTTATGAATTCATTTACTCTACTTATGTAGAAATGTATGACTTACTTACTTTTACGAAAACAGTGTCATGTATAATAATACAAGATATCCATGTTATATCTGACAGGATTTTGTTCATAGTTGCATATTAAAGAAGACAAAACAGGCTTAAAATAGTGTTAATTTTGTATTTATATGTTAGATATTTTCCAGTACATAAATTTTTGAACACAGCTAAAACTGCCTGAATTCTGCAAACATGAACATGTATTGGCCCAGTACTGACAGTGTTAAAGCAACGTAAGACAGAGAAATGTTAAAAGAAATTACTTGCCACATGGAAATAGTGATGAAAAAGATTGCCACAATTTATACAAGAAGATAATCATAAATCGCGACAACAATATACACAAAAATCACAAGACAAAAATAAATAAAGCAAATTCATCAACAGATAAAATAATACATTAACAATATGTAGCACGCAATTTACATACAGAGGTACATCAGCCTTTGTCATGCCTGGAAGCATGAATGTCACAGTCCTTACCTTTGGATTATTCCACTGCACCAAATAATAAAAAAATATTTTGATAAGTCTTAGGTCTCAGGGACCAAGAAAACTCAAACGGAATTAATATTAGTTAAGAGTCAATACAATAAATAAAGACACAACTAAAACCTCAACTGGTGGAAATAACAAAGTTCATCAAACACCTAATCAAATTATCAGTGAAATCAAGCACAGAAAATAAATCATAAGTTATGTTGTACGAAGAACACGCACTGACTTTCTTTTATATTCGTCGCACCTTGCACATCACTTGTGACATGAATATCAAAGGATGTGGGATACTTGGTGGACCTTTGGTGCAAGTTACCTGGCGGGTAATCGGAGAGAAATCTCTTAACATCTAGTATAGATTTAAGAGTCAGGAAGTCTTTCCTGAAAGTACTTGTATGGAGTCTAACCACGTATGGATGTGAAACATGGACAATAAACAGTTTAGGCAAGAAGAGAAGAGAATGTAGCGTTACAGAAGAATGGTGAAGATTAGATGGGTAGATCACGTAACTAATGAGGAGGTGCTGAATGGAACTGGCGAGAAAAGAAATTTGTGGCACTACCTGACTAGAAGAAGGGATCAGTTGGTAGGAGACATTCTGAGACATCAATGGATCACCAACTTAGCACTGGAGGGAAGCGTGGAGGGGGAGGGGGGGCTAAAAGTGTCATAGATGGAGACCAAGAGATAAATACAGTAAGCAGATTCATAAGGATGTAGTTTGCAGTGGTTTCTCGGTGATGCAGTGGCTTGTACAGGTAGCATGGAGAGCTGCATCGAACCAGTCTTCGGACTGAAGGCCACAACAACAATGGGATGGCTCGATGTTGCAGTTGTCAGTAACTGGGGACTGTTTATCTGCGACCCAAGCAGTCTTTCTCCTTCTGGCATTCTTCAATCCGGCTTTTACGAATCCCCATCATCTCGGATACTCACTCCACTGAGTGGGATAGAGCAGTGGTTAGCACACTAGACTCAAATTCGAGAGGACGACTGTTCAAACCCGTGTCCGGCCATCCTGATTTAGGTTTTCAATTATTTCCCTAACTCACCTAAGGCAAATGCCAGGATGGTTCCTTCGAAAAAGCAAGGCCGCTTGCCTTCTCCATCCTTCCCTAATCTGTCTGTAATGACCTATCCATCGACAGGACTTCAAACAGTAATCTCCTCCTCCTCCACAGTCACACCTCAGGACACTGTGACGTGTACTGACACAGGAGGTGGGCGGCGGCTTCACGTACCGGATGGTTCCACCTCGGAATAAGCATCTGCATAAGGGTGACATGCACTCGCTTACTGTGACACTTCATTGGAATGCAGCTGACATCTTCTTCACATCGTGTAATACAAGGAACAGTGTCAGGGTGCAGTACTCAGCTGGACTGGTGTGGGTACATTGTCTCGTCTTGCTGACATGTCACTGCGAGGTACCACCAGCTACTGTGGCACCGACAGACAGCGTGGATGACACACACACTGGGCGCACAACTCTCCTTCTTCCATCTACTCGGCCCTTAATAGCACTGCAGTGTATGACTCAGTCGTAGCGAGGCATGCCATCCTCTTGACTGTGCTGCTGTGGGCTAACTGTGTCTCTCTTTATGCTGTGGTGTCATCATTGCGTGAGACAATGGCAGCTACTGCAGATGGCACATCCCCTAAGCATACCACACTTCATCTTCTTCTGTCAGGTTCTTCCTTGACACCACCGTGATGCATGACTAGTGACAGTGAGTCATGCATGCCTCTTAACAGTACTGCAGTGGGCAAGTTGTGCGTACGTACTGCCTGTGGTATTCGGGGTTTCCCTCGGCATTTAAGGTCACGACACCTCCAGTTAAATCCATAACAGAGCAGTGGACACTCATGAAATCGGTCCCCAGTATAACTTCGAGATTCATCAAGGGAACAATTAAAAAATTCAGTTCAAAATCACATCCCTGGCACTTGAAATAAACTCGATTCTGCCATTTGACATCCACACTCTTTCCCGAAAATGCTCTCTTCACCTCCATTCCTCGCAACGGAAGGATAAAAAATGGTTCAAATGGCTCTGAGCCCTATGGTACTTAACATCTGAGGTCACCAGTCCGCTAGAACTTAGAACTACTTAAACCTAACTAACCTAAGGACATCACACACATCCATGCCCGAGACAGAATTCGAGGCTGTGATCGCAGCAGTTTCGCGGTTCCGGACTGAAGCGCCTAGAAACGCTCGGCCACTCTGGCCGGCCAACGGAAGGATAGGCCAAGCGCCCGCCTCCTTGTATTTCCAAAATCACACATCACAAAGTAGGGACTGCCGTTGTTGGGAATAAAAGATAGTGATAGATTTCTAATAGAGATTGTAATAACGGGCCTAATGGCTGAAATTTTGTGGTTGTTGGGTTCCTGGAGCAAGTTTGCTTTAGCGTCTCCAAGGTAGCGATGAAGTGGTGATTTTCCCATACGACCATTTCACGAGTGTACCGTGAATATCAGGGATCCAGTGAAACATCAAATCTCTGACATCGCTGCGGCTGGAAAAATATCCTGCAAAAACGGGACTAACGACTGAAGAGAATCGTTCAAGGTGACAGAAGTGCAACCATTTCGCGAACTGCTGCAGATTTCATCGCTGGGCCAGCAACAGGTGTCAGCGTGTGAGCTATTCAACGAAACATCATCAATATGGGCTTTCGGAGTCAAAGGCCCACACATGTTCCCTTGATGACTGCCTCAAGGACCCAGTCAACGTTGGACTGTTGATGACTGGAAACATGTCAACTGGTCGGACGACTGTCATTTCAAATTCTATCGAGTGGATGGACGTGTGCGGGTATGGAGACAACCTCATGAATCCATGGACCCTGCATGTTAGCAGGGGACTGTTCAAGCTGTTGGAGGCTCTGCAATGGTGTAGTGCGTGTGCAGTTGGAGTGATATGGGACCCCTGATGCATCTAGATACGACTCTGACAGGTGACATACACGTAAGCACCCTGTCCGATCACCTGCAGCCATTCATTTCCATTGTACATTCCGATAATTCCAGCAGGACAATGCGACACCTCACACGTCCAGAATTGCTACAGAGTGGCTCCAGGAACACGCTTCTGAGTTTAAGCACTTCCGCTGGCCACCAAACTCCCCAAACATGAACATTATTGAGCATATTTGGGATGCCTTGCAACGTGCTGTTCAGAACAGATCTTCGCCCTCTCATAATCTTACGGATTTATGGGCAGTCTTGCAAGATTCATGGTGTCATTTCCCTCCAGAAATGCTTCAGACATTAGTTGAGTCCATGCCACGTCGTGTTGCGGAGCTTCTGAGTGCTTGCAGGGGCCCTATCAGATATTAAGCAGGTGTACCAGTTTCTTTGACTCTTCAGTATATATCGATCCACATAAAAGCTCTGTACACACGAACGCAACACGAGAATTTTATTTAATGAACAAGGAAATTTTATGAGTCGATTTCAGGCTCTGGCAACCTCTGAAACCTCAGTTAAGTCGGAGAAGTCGTATTCATTTAAACACTATTTTTTTGTGTTCGTAGCTCGAACGATAGCTTAAAGCTACTTTATGAAACTTCTGGCAAGGTCACTCGGCGGCGGCGATCTTTGCAAACGAAGAGCGTCCTTTGCAGTTCGGCTCCTTTGCGATATGGCTCCTTTGGTGTGCGGCACCATACACTTTGTCACGGAAAATTGTACTGAAATGCAGGAGGATCTGCAGCGAATTGACGCATGGTGCAGGGAATGGCAACTGAATCTCATTGTAGACAAGTGTAATGTGCTGCGAATACATAGAAAGAAAGATCCCTTATCATTTAGCTACAATATAGCAGGTCAGCAACTGGAAGCAGTTAATTCCATAAATTATCTGGGAGTACGCATTAGGAGTGATTTAAAATGGAATGATCATATAAAGTTGATCGTCGGTAAAGTAGATGCCAGACTGAGATTCATTGGAAGAATCCTAAGGAAATGCAATGCGAAAACAAAGGAAGTAGGTTACAGTACGCTTGTTCGCCCACTGCTTGAATACTGCTCAGCAGTGTGGGATCCGTACCAGATAGGGTTGATAGAAGAGATAGAGAAGATCCAACGGAGAGCAGCGCGCTTCGTTACAGGATCATTTAGTAATCGCGAAAGCGTTACGGAGATAATAGGTAAACTCCATTGGAAGACTCTGCAGGAGAGACGCTCAGTAGCTCGGTACGGGCTTTTGTTGAATTTTCGAGAACATACATTCACCGAGGAGTCAAGCAGTATATTGCTCCCTCCTACGTATATCTCGCGAAGAGACCATGAGGATAAAATAGCGAGATTAGAGCCCACACAAAGACATTCCGACAATTCTTCTTTCCACGAACAATACGAGACTGGAATAGAAGGGAGAACCGATAGAGGTACTCAAGGTACCCTCCGCCACACACCGTCAGGTGGCTTGCGGAGTATGGATGTAGATGTAGACGTAGATGTAGAAGCAATTCCTCTGCGGTGCGTCGGCACATGCTGTTTCGGGAGCCGGTATTTTTTGTAAAGAACGAATCTACATAAAATATACAAAGTTTATGGCCATTTCGGCAGTAATTGTTGCGATCTGGTACAGAGCGTTTCATTATTAACGAGGCTAACAGTATAACGTTTTAGCTGTTCTCATAGCGTAGATGAGGGCATGAGAGTGCTCAGCCTTTGGATCGGGTTCGATCCTTGGGCCCCTTTCAGACTGGGACACTGGTGACGGTCAACAGCGACGGTCACCGACGGAGATACATTCGTTTGGACTGGAGAAATCACGCCGGCACACTACACCGCCTCATCGGGCCACTGTCACGCAGCAGTGACTCACCCTCGCGACATGTGACTGACAGTCACTGCGTTTACAGCAGTCATCGTCTGACATGCATTAGAGTGTTCGCACTGGGTCACAGATCACAGACACAGCGCTGAGGATTTGCCAACAGACAGGCAGTCATGTCTGAGACCGTCTCGCGAAACATTCATTATATGTTATACTGTACACATGGTAGCCATGAGTTTAGACTTCATTAAGATTGAAGATTTTACAAGTGAAGGAGAATGTCGTCCCGCTATTTGGGATGTCAAAAGCGATGACTCTAGCAACAAAGTGGTGGCTAGGAGAGTAATAACCTTCAACCACATTTGCATCCCTCGCCCCCTCTTCTTCTGCGTCTTAAGGCGTTCCGCTTTGTGGTCCAAAAATAGACATAAAATATAATTCTTCATTACAATTATTTGCGCATATGTGGCTACTACAATAATTAATTTTATTTATTTATTATAATATTATTGAGGTACGAGTTCCTGACTCACTATTATTTTAAGTTCCAATCGGTTCAGTGAATACAATAATGTGATTTCTTACAGTTAACATAGTAATAATTGCACAACGCACATCACAAATACAATGCCAGATGAACAATGAGGCCTAACCACATTAACGTTCACGTAACATTTCTAGCAATTACATTTTTTGCAGCTGCCAAGCCACTTCACCTTCAGGGCTAACGAAGTAGTTTGCAAAGACATCTCTGACACTGTCGTAATATTTCCTCCACGGACTAAACGAGGTGACATGTCCTGCAATCTATGAATAGTTAACGTATCTTCAAACGACATGAGGAGTATAAAACAATCC
The DNA here is from genome assembly GCF_023897955.1 of Schistocerca gregaria. Taxonomy (NCBI): domain Eukaryota; kingdom Metazoa; phylum Arthropoda; class Insecta; order Orthoptera; family Acrididae; genus Schistocerca; species Schistocerca gregaria. The sequence goes on from NC_064931.1 coordinate 751,122,053, forward strand.
TTTCTCCAGCCCATCATGTAGCAGTGGATGTATGTGTAATAAACGTTTTGTCTTCATTCTCCTCCTCCTCCTCCTGCTTAGGAGTACCAAAAGACGTTCCTCCTCGCTCAAGTCCATTTCACTAAATAATCAGGTGGCAATACCTGCGGTGTCAGACACTGGTGGTCCAGGAGTGTTCACCACAATTACCGGAGACCGTCACTGGAGACCGTCATCAGTGTCCCAGTGTGAAATGGGCCTTACTACCGCCCCATGTCCAATTTTGCCAACGGCCTTGCCGCAGTGGTAACACCGGGTCCCGTCAGATCACCGAAGTTTAGCGCTGTCGGGCTGGGCTAGCACTTGGATGGGTGACCATCGGGTCTGCCGAGCGCTGTTGGCAAGCCGGGTGCACTCAGCCCTTGTGAGGCAAACTGAGGCGCTATTTGACTGATAAGTAGCGGCTCCGGTCTCGTAAACTGACATACGGCCGGGAGAGCGGTGTGGTGACCACGTGCCTCTCCATATCCGCATCCAGTGAGGCCTGTGGGCCTTCCAAGGCCTGTTCGGACGGAGAGAGTTATATCGTTTGTTTTTCATCGCTATGCATCCTAAAAAGCGTCATGGTCGTAGTGAAAATAGGATTTTTTGACTGATTGGACTGAACAATATTGTTTTGCGTTTCCTGAGGCCTGGAGCTGTTCCAATTTGCTTCATATGCAACAGAACTGCCGCTCGTGTTAGAAGCGCCAATTTAAAGCGACAGTACGAACCTGCAGTTCCATAAAAAAAAAAAATCTGGGTAGTGAAGCCCGTCAGAAAAACTCCAGGCACTTCTAGCTTCTTACAAAAAAAGGTACAACCCTCCTACTTTGCTCAATGAGCGAGCAAGAAAAATCTGCAGAAGCAGCAACGCGTGTGTGTTGATCGGTTAATAAACATCAGAAGCCAGTTCCAGACTCTGTGACAGTAAAAAAAAAAAAGAAAGGTATGTTGGAAATGGTTGTGGCATTTTTTAAAGAGAAAAAAGATGTTGTTGCCGCAATTCGAGGTAGTCCATTGTCAGCAAGAAGTAATACAAGAAGAACCGAAATATTGGCTGCTGAAAATAAAAGTAGTTTGCTCGAACTTCTGCGGAAGGCGCCTTGCTACGCCATAGCACTACACGAATCATACACGTTGTTGATGAAGAACGTCCATTATTTTCGTGCCCTTTCTGGATATTAAAAGTAAAGAATTTAGGGAAGAATTGCTAACAATATTGTCGCTGAAAGGCCAGATTCGCGGAGAAGATTTATTTAAGACTTTTTATGACTTCATGACGAAATCAAACGTTAGTTATGATAAAATAGTGTCTCTTTTACCCCCAGCGACGATCGACAAAGAGAAATTCCTAGTAAAGAGAATCAAATATAAAAATGCTGGGCTACTTTCTTGCCAGTATATATTTAACCAGGCAAAAAGGCAGCCCTTGTTATTGTGACTCTGAAAGAACTAATGGAAGAAGTAATGGACAGGCTGATCAAATTGACCAATTATATGAGGTTTCTTTCTGCTCTTCAGCACAAACAGTTTACAGAGATTCTTTCTGAGTATGATTCGGCATGTTCGTTGTGAAAGTAAAGGTCAAGTGGTTGAACTTTAGAATCTTCTGCTCAATCTTCTCCCCAGAATCGAAAGTACGTTTTTGACAACCAACGGAGGGGAAAATAAGCGTAGAAAGTCTAAAGGCAGCTCAATAGAGTCAGTGGAACGCCTCATAATGAGGCGTTTCGATATGTTACCTGAAATATTTTTGCGTAGCCAAATCTATCCCCGAATTATGTTAATGTTTCGAAATGTTCTACTCTTTGAATTTGTTTCAGCGAATCTCTAAAATGTTACTAGGAATGTTACACTCTTTACTCACTTTCCTAACTGATATTTCCCGCCGTTTTACCTCTATCACTACTAATCTCATAGTTGTTCCAAAAACATTGCTTCTTTCAGTTTCCTCTTTATTATTTCGAACCATCCTAAAAACAAGCCCGTAGAACAACGATGAGTGAAAACATTGCTACATTCGAAGATACACGTAGATTTCATACTGCCCCGCAATGTCACATAAGTAAAAATTTCAAGTTTATATTACAATTCACGAACTTCCAACATGCTGGAGTAATTTGGGTCAGCAACTTCTATTAATCCATAGAATGAAAAACCACTCCAAGTTGCAAATATTCTATTTTTCATTCGATGACTAGTTTCGCGACGAGACCCATTTTCAAATCAACACAACAAAGTCGAAAATGGAATTTTCGAAGATGTCAATAAAATGTGTAATGTACATTCACAGTCCGTACCGATTATCTGTATGCACTGTGAATGTGCATTAAACATTTTACACAACCCATGTTGATTTGAAAATGGGTCTCGGCCCAAAACTAGTCATCGCATGAAGAATAAAATATTTGTAACTTGGACTGGTTTTTCGTTCTATTATATTACATATGTTTCAGCTGAGTACTTGAATACAAGTTATGGGTATTGGAAGAAAAAAAGAAAGAAAAATCAAACATCGTAGATGTTGCCAGTTAAACTCAATGCAAGACTCAATTTGCTTACGTCAAAATTGCGTTGGACCTATTAAAGTTAATAATAGTATTTACAAAAAGACAGCGGATCGGGTTAGCCATGAGGCCTTCATCTATGGACTTTAATCGATGCTCTTACTTTTTTAGTATTAGCTGTGTCTTTTAATTAGCTGTCCCAGTTGTCTAGGCGACTCACATAACCTATCATTTCTTTATTTATTTCGGAATTTTGTGTCAGCTTCTTGTTTTCCACTTCTGTTTCGATAAAATAAATGTCGTGTGATTAGGGTCTCCCGTCGGGTAGACTGTCCGCCTGGTGCAAGGCTTTCGATTTGACGCCACTTCGGCGACTTGCGCGTCGATGGGGATGAAATGATGGTGATGGTGCAACACAACACCCAGACCCTGAGCGGAGAAAATATCCGACGCACTGACCATTTTTTTTTTTGTTAATCATGTTTGGTCGTTGCGGACGTCACATGACATCCGTTCAAGTTCGTTGTTGATACTTTCGCTCAATTTTTTATTACAGAGGCCAACCAGCCCTCTGACCGAACACGATGAGCTACCGTGCCGGCAAATGATGATAGTTAAAGTAGCCATTCGGTTTGGTTCAAATAGCTCTGAGCACTATGGGACTTAACATCTCAGGTCATCAGTCCCCTAGAACTTAGAACTACTTAAACCTAACTAACCTAAGGACATCACACACATCCATGCCCGAGGCAGGATTCGAACCTGCGACCGTAGCGGTCGCACGGCTCCAGACTGAACCGCCTAGAACCGCTCGGCCACTACGGCCGGCTGAACGAAACATGCATTTGGCTCAAAATGGCTCTGAGCACTATGGGACTCAACTGCTGTGGTCATTAGTCCCCTAGAACTTAGAACTACTTAAACCTAACTAACCTAAGGACATCACACACATCCATGCCCGAGGCAGGATTCGAACCTGCGGCCGTAGCAGTCGCACGGTTCCGGACTGCGCGCCTAGAACCGCGAGACCACCGCGGCCGGCGAAACATGCATTTGATTCGTAGCTAAAGAGTATCTGTGGAAAGTACAATGACTACTGCTGCAATTCTTGGCGTTTTCTTTTATTTTCGTTATTGCTCCAACTGTAGGACCCGTCATAGCTTTTGCACCATCTGTGCACACATCTATGCAATTAGACCATGAAACTTTGTTAGTCCTTTAAAAAATCATCCAATAGACGGAATATTTCAGCACCTGTTGTGTTGGCAGGTAGTGGTCTGGACAATAAGAGGTCCTCCTCAAAACATCCAGAATATTCATAACGGACAATAGCCAATAAAATCGCTAATCCTGCAACATCAGTGGGTTCATCTATCTGCAGAGAAAATGAATTGTGTTGGATGCGAGAAACAAGAGTGTCTTTCACATCATTTGACATGTCAACAATGTGTCTCTTGACAGTATTGTTTGATAATGGCACCGAAGATACAAGCATTACTGCCTTTTCGTCTAGGTTGCAAGAAACAATATCATTAACACTCGGCTTTATGAGATTTTCTGCAATGCTATGAGCTTTACCTGTTTTTGCCACTCGATAACTAACCAAGAAAGAAGCTTTTAATGAATTTTCATTAATTGTTTTTGCGTGAGTTTTCATGCAATGCTGAGAAGCAGCTAGTTCAGCACTCTTCCTTTTGAAAAAATCGACGTCTTAAGCCTGAATATCCGGGTGAGTACCTTCAAAATGACGGCGCAATTTAACTGGAACCATTGAACTGTTCGGAAGGACTCCTGCACAAATTACACACTGAGCTTTACCCTCCTTTGTCTCCATAAAGCCCATTTGTAAATGGCTTTCGTTGTACTTAACGCTACTTGGTTATTCCACTTCCACAGGATATTGCAACCAATGGAGTACTTCCAGCGTTTTCACATAATAAATCCGGCTGTGGAGCTTCTTGTGATTGTTCTTCCTTTGGTCCTCCTCCCTCCTCATTCATTTCAACTGGAAACTTCCCTTGTTGTGAAGGCGATGGAGAAACTGCACCCTTCTTCAATGATCCTGACTTCAGCCACCGATCCATGTTAGAAGTAATAAACTGGTCAAAAATCGACTTATGAAATAGGTAGTGTACTGACAAAGCAATTTTAACATTTAATGATGCGTGGGGCCGCATACGTGCCAGCGAGCGCATGCGTAAAAGGTTTCAGCGCATCTACCGCCGTGAGCCGGTGCACAAACGACCTCCGTACTGTTGCGAAACAGTCGATCAGAGAAGCCGCATTCTCCGGCACTAAACTGTAAATGCGTTTTCACTTAGGAACCGCAACAGCTGCTTGGGAATACGACCTGAATTAGAAGTACACATGGTTTTCACACGAAAAAAATTGTGATGAATTTGATTTTCACATTTTTATTCAATAATTTATTATTTTACACGATTTGGTGAAAGATGGCCGCGGACCCCCTAGAAAGAGCTGGCGGACCCCTAAGCGGTTCGAGGACCACACGTTGGGAAGCACTGCCTTAGTGTATGGTGCTAGGCACAATTCAACAGTATCGCGTGCCACCAACAGGGTAGGCACACAACACGCCAGCCAAGCCGTCATTATAACAGGATTTAAGTGCAACGATTTCAGTGAATTTACAACATCAATGTAAAAGAGACATCGGGTTGAAGGTTTTATAACCTTTGTTTGCAAATGCTCTGGTGGACAAAGTCCCGCATATTCCAGGTGGAACAACATTTCAGATTTTCCATCTCTTACTAGGACGTGAACGTATTGCTTTTGGCTGGTCAAATGACTGTTTGATAGGTGTTGCATAGAGAGCAGCATATGTGCGCATTCCAGAGTCTGCTTCGCCCTGTGTCAGTTTGTCATCAAATGGGGCCTCTCTTATGTTTGTTACTGTGTGGAGCAGACAGGAAATGGAGCTCTGTTCTTGGGAGGAAAGAGCTGACACACACCTACAGTGTGGCAGATGGAAATGCTCACACTGCCCAGTGTTTGTGCATTCTGTGGTTCCTGAATTTTCGACTGCAAGATCCATGCACGTTTACTACCATCCACAGATTCCTAAGAGGTTCACGTTCACTTGAGGTATGTTTTCCACTGGCACGTTCTGGTAATGGCACATGTGCATTGAGGGCTTCTTTGAAACCCAATGTATTCAGTTTGTGTTACAGATGAGAAGGCCTGACAGATGTGGCCATCAATGCACAGTGCGTACACCAGGGCTTGAAGAAGAGGCGTTAGCACTGCTGGCAAACACATTCTCGACAAGCTCTCAGCAAGTTGCATGGGAGATGGCTGTAAGCCATTCCACAATTTGGTGTGTGGCATGAAGATGATTTGCACCCCTTCCGCCTTTAGAAGGTTCATGCCCTTAACCCAGATGATCCACCACTTTGAACTGAATTGTGCCAGTGGTTTTTGCAAGGTGTGCTATTCAGCCTGACTTTCTGAATTGTGTACATTTATGGATAAAATGTTGTTAAAGTTTAGCATATAACATTAAAATAAGTTTCAAATCATCATATATGTTTTCTTATTTTCAAACTTGCTTGAAATATTCTGGAGGTAAAACAGTCCCCCATTTGGATCTCTGGGTAAGGACTATCCAGGAGGATGTCATAATCAGGAGAAACAAAGCTGGTGTCCTATGGGGTGGAATGTGGAGTGTTAAATACTTTAATCAGGCAGGTAGGTTAGAAAATTTAAAAAGGGAAATGAGTAAGTATGAATTGGTGAAATTCAGTGACAAGAGGAACAGTACTTCTGGTAAGATAAATATAGGATTATAAATACAGAATCAAGTAGGGGTAATGCAGTAGTAGGTTTAATAATGAATAAGAAAAAAGGAATCAGGTAGGCTAGTATCAACAGCACAGTGAACGAATTATTGTAACCAAGATAGACACTAAACCCACATATACCACAATAATGGAAGTTTATATGAGAACTAGCTCCACAGATGATGAGGAAATTGAAGAAATGTGTGATGAGAGAAAAGAAATTATTCAGACAGTTAAGATGAATGAAAAGCTCTAGTTTGCTTTTGTTCTAGAGTATTAATTTATTGTGTTAACCGGTTTTTGGCGTACAAAGCCATCGTCAAACATTTACTAACTATTGTTTGTAAATGACATTGGAAAAGAAGGTACACATCTAGATTGAAGCACAAATGCACAGTAAATGACATCTTTGACAGTGTGGTGGTAATGCACTGTAAAAAGTAAAAGGTTGAACAATAAATAAACAGAAAGGGAGTAAACAGGAAACAGCTTTAAAACTGTAAAATTATGTCTACATAACAGTTTACATTAATAAAGAAAACCATTAAAATAAAATAAAATTTGTACTTGATAAGATCACTTGAAGAGGTATAAAACGTTGAGACTGATACACAAACCAATTAAAAGAAAGAATTATCAATTGTAACTACAGAATGCATGAAGAACATAAGCAATGACAACAAGATAAACAGAAGTGAATAAATGAAGGAGAATGGAGAAATGTGAGGGAATATATAGTAAATGCCATTTTTGAGAGTGTGGTGGTACTGCATTTATAAAGTTAAAGGTTGAACAATGTACACATACAGGAAAAACATGAACATTATATTCAAAAACTGTGCCTGTATAACAGTTTGCATCAAACACATGAACCAAGTAAAATAAAAACAGAACTTGATGAGCCAACTACAAGAGGTACTAAAATGGAAAGTAATATAAGTACCAATTAAAAAAAAAGCTTAACAATTGTAATAATAGACTATATGGAGTACATAGACAGTTTCAATAAAATAGAAGAACATGATATTGTGGAAAGTAATGAATAGCTGAGAGGATTATGTGAAGCTTAGAAGAGGAGAAGTATTAAGCTGTATCTGGTCAATTAAGTTTATATCCTGACTGTGAGCTCAATATTTGGTGATTTCCAGGGCTTCCAGAAGACAGTTTTTGGCCTTCATTTGCTAAGTGAGGGACAAAGGCCAAAAACTCAATCTCCTGGAAGCCCTGGAAATTAACAAACATCTAGCTTACAGTCCAGATCTAATCTTAAATGATAAGACACAGTTTAATATATCCCTCTTCTAAACTTCACATAACTCTTAGTTTCTCATTACATTTTATTTGACTTGTTTCATTTATTTAATGAAAACTGTTCTATAAGCACAGTTTTTGAGTATTGTGGCAATGTTTTTATTATATTTGAATATTCTGCAACCTTTTACTTTTTAAATGCAGTACCACCACACTCCCAAAAATGGCATTTACAGTAAGTTCGCTCACATTTCTCCCATCTCCTGCATTTATTCATTTCTGTTTATGTTACTGACATTGCTTAAGTTCTTCACAGATTCTGTCGTTACTATTGATAATTCTTTCTTTTAATTGGTTCATGTATCAGTCTTCATGTTTTATACCTCTTCAAGTCGCCTTGTGAAGTACAAATTTTATTTTATTGGCTTTGTTTATTAACATAAGCTGTTATGTAGACATGGTTTTACAGTTTTAAAGTTTTTTTCCTGTTCACTCCCTTTATATTTATTTATTATTCAACCTTTTAATTTTTACATTGCATTACCACTACATCTTCAAAAATTTCATTCACTGTGCGTTTGTGCTTCAGTCTAGATGTGTACCTATTTTCCAATGTCATTTACAATTGTTGTAACTTATTTGGCGACAATAGTCAGTAAATGTCTGATGAAGGCTTTGTAAGCCGAAAATCGGTTAACACAGTAAATTAATGCTGTAGAATAAAAGCAAACTAGCGTTTTTCATTTATTATAATGTTATTCTACCAAGAACTTATGGAAGATTCAGTTAACAGATAGTTAAAGCTAATGAAAATTTAATTGTGATGGAGGACTGGAATTTGATAGGAGGAGGAATAAATAAAGTTGGTGAATATGGACTGGACAAAAGCAATGAAAGACGAAGCCGTCTTGTAGAATTTCGCACAGAACATAATTTAATCATTGCCAACACCTTGTTTAAGAAAGAAAGTTACAAATGTGGAAGAGACCTGGAGATACTCGAAAGTTTAAAATTGATTATATAACGCTATGACAGAGATTTTGGAACCAGATCTTAAATTGTAAGACATTTCCAGGGGCAGTTGTGGACTGTGACCATAATTTATTTGTTATGAACTGTAGATTAAAAGTGAAAAATTTGGAGAAAGGTGGGAAATGGGACCTGGATAAGATGAAAGAACCAGAGGTTGTTGAGAGTTTCAAATGGAGACTTAGGCAGTGATTGACTGAAACAGGGGAAAAAACAGAGTAGAAGATGATTAAGTAGCTTTGAGAGATGGAACAGTGAATGCAGTAGGGAACCACAGGCAGCTGATCATAGTCACCCAAGGGAACCCCTGTTCTACCCATGCACTTTAGGCAAGAGGACTAGTTATATTCAAGGTTAAAACATAACTCGATGTTGGTCACGTGGTCTTGTGTGACATAAAATTGATGGGAAACACTCCTATCTCTGACCTACATTAAAATGGTGGGAAATCCTGCTCCTCCCCACTGGACCCATAAGATGCTAGCTACCCCACCCCTTCCTCATCCTTGAGAACCAGTTCAGCTGTGTGAATGGGGTTAGTCTTCCACTGAATACCACAGGGAGAGCCTTAGGTTTGTTATTATTATTGTTAACAATAATTCCATAGTGAAAGGGTTTGGCAATAATAACAGTGATGAAACAAATTAATTTATGGTTTATTAACAAAAATTTTTTCAATACAATTTTTGAATAGTTTTTTTGTCGTTTTTATCATTTTTTTTCGTTTTTGTCCTTTCTTAGCTGCTCCAAAATTCATGCAGGTGCATTCCGTCTCTGCAATTAAATGAAAGGCAGTTTTTGACTCATACACGTTTCACTTCTTTTAATTGTGAAGCATCTTCAGTGGCTTGTAATACATGTTTCGTGTTACGATTTCCAATGTTGCAAATCCACGTGTGTCGTCCTGGAGATGTATTTACACGGTCTTGCATACTCCAGATGGTCGACTTTCGGAGTTTATTCGACCACATTTATCTCAACACTTCACTTCTACTTCCACTGTGCATTGAATGTGTGTGTTTACTCTGCACAGTGCTGTGAACTATCACTTTGTCTTTTGTTTGAACTGTCGTGTGTATGTTAGGTTTGATATTTGTTCATTTGTTATGTCTGTGTGTGTATATGTGTTATTCTTTGAGTGGACTGATTTGTGTGTGTGTGTGTGAGAGAGAGAGAGAGAGAGAGAGAGAGAGAGAGAGAGAGAGAGAGAGAGAGGGGTGGGTGGGTGGGGAGAGAGTCAGAGATAGAAATTAAGTTTTATGTAGTCTGGTTACTTTTTCATCTTTTTCTAATGATAATGATAATACTTCATTCAACATCGAATCATTCATTGCATATGTATAAAAACAGGTTACAGTTCCTGACACATAGCACAATAATACAGTCTTCTGAATATGTCATTGATTAAGAATATGATTAAATTCCAAATAAAATGGTTTGCTTAACGCTATTGACATATTTTTTGAAGCACTTCGTATTCTGCATGTAAGTATGGTATTCTTCTAATGTGTAAAATGGCTTTTGTAACAGACTTTTCTTGAGCTGAAATTTAAGCTCATAAGGTCATAACATTACTGGGCGGTGTGTTGGCTATCTTTAAACCTGCATATTGTGGATCCTTTTCATAGAGTGCTGTACTGTGGCTGCTGATGTAAACTTTTTCTTTATTTCTGGTATTGTACTGATTCAAATTGGAACAAATTTCGGGCTGCAGTCTTTTAACAAGTAATACGGCTTTTAGAATGTACATGTTTACAATGGTGAGCACTCCAGTTTTTGGGAACAAGCCATGGCATGATTCCTTATATTTTGCTCCATAGGTGATTCTTATAGCCCTTTTCTGACGCAGCAATAGTTTATTTAGATTTGATTTGGTTGTTACTCCCCATATTTATATTCTGTAATTCAGGTGAGAGGAAAATAGAGCATGGTATGCTGTCTTCAGGACAACAGTATTTTTGCAGGACTTTCTAAACATATTAACAGCAAATAAATTCTTAGATAACTTACATGCTAGAGTGTAAACATGTGTGTCTCACTTTAGATTGCTCAGAATTGTTAAACCAGATAATTTTACACTAAACTCTTCTTTTACTAATCCATTGCCTATGTAGGGTTTAATTTCAGCATTAAAACTACTGTTGTTAAATTCCGTGAGATATGTTTTACTTCTGCTTACATTTAAGTGGCCTTCATTAAAGTACTGTACAATTTAATTTGTCATGTTGTTACAGTGGGTCTCTATTTCATTAAATTTTTCATTTTCACACAGTGGATGTATCATCTGCATACAGAACTATTTAGGAACTCTGAGTGCAATATCTTACGCCATTTACATAAATCAAAAACAGAAGAGGGTCCAATACTGAGGCCTGGGGTACTCCATATTTTATATTAGTGATTTTGGATTTGTGAACACCACTTTCAGTTTTAAGCAGTACAAACTGTTTTCAGTTATTCATATAAGATTTTATTACATCATGAACAGTGCCTCTGATGCCACTGTTCCATAGCTTTTCTAATAGGATTGACACATTCACACAGTCGAAAGCTTTCTCAAGGTCGAGGTATATAGCTGCAACATACTGCTTGCTCTTGATGCCATTTATTTTCTGTTCCATTAACTGAGCAGGCGCTGTGCTCGTTGAATTACATTTTAAGAACCCATTTTGATTTTCAAACATTAGTTTGTGCAACTGGAGAAAGTTTATAATTCTGCTGTATATGACTTTTTCCAATATTTCGGAAAAGAATGGAAGTATTGAGATGGGTCTGCAATTTTGAATTTTGTGTTTGTCTTCTTTTTTAAAGATTGATGTTACCTGAGCTATTTTTAGTCTGTCTGGGAAGGTGCAGACACAGTTTCTCTGCACACTTTTAATATATTAATGATGAGGCCATCATACCCACTGGAACTGGAAGATTTTAGGAACCTAACGATGTTAATTATTTCTTTTCAATTTGTGGGGGCTGGATATATGCTATACTTAGATGGATTGCCTTTAAAATTATACTGCAAGTTATTGTGTTTGCCATTGATAGCTTCCCCTACTGAAGAAAAATATTCACTGAATATATTAGAAATTTCAAGTTGATCTTTTAGTACTATCCCATTGTGGTCAATATTAAAGTCCATACAGCATCGTCTCTGCCTGTTCTAGAACTGTTTATCACTCCCCAGACACCAGTAGTAACACTATGTGAAGCCTGAAGCTTGTTTGCAGCATAGTTGCTCCTGACCTGTATTAATAAATCTTTATAGTATTCTTGATAAGTTTTGAAGGACCCTTTTAGCTTGAGATTTTGTCTATTATTCAACATTGCACTATGGAATAATTTTAATTTTTCGCTTGCTTCAATGACATCATTATTTATCCAGATACTTTTGTTTATATTTTTAGTTTATTTAACTTTTGTGACTACAACTGGATGTGTGGCAACAATAGTAGAAGTCAGCACCGAAGCTATAACAGGAAAACCTATCATTCTCAAACCATGGTATGTGTGCTAACATCCAGTTCAGTCTATTAATGTTATCATTATACATAAGTGTTTTGCTTACATATAGTTTGTTTTTTGTGAGAAATGGCATCTCATTTGCCTCCAGTTGAAGCTGTATTTCATGGTGATAAGAGATGGCTAGTTTTAAAACAGTTGTAATGTAGGAAAGATGGATCATGTTTGTAATTATATTATCAAAACAGGTTTTGCTGCTGCCAGTCTCTCTGGTTGGCTTATGGATAAGTGGCGTTAGACTGAATTCATCAAGTAGGAAGTGTTAGCTTTTTGATGTTGGGATCACTGGTTAATAAGTCTATATTCATATCCCCTATTGCTATAGTATTTACATGGCCATTTAACCCAGAAAATGTGCTGTCTACATACAGGGTGAGTCACTAACTATTGCCATCCTGAATAACTCCAAAAGTGTGATAGGACCTGAAACGTTTGTAGGACAAACATTGCTTGGGACAACAGGGGCCATAATATTACGTTGGTTTTTTGTTGCTAGGTGGGGTCGCTTCACAGATAAGGTCATCTTTTTTTAATGGGATGCTATATTTGGTACTTATTTTCTGATGGCAGCTATCGAGACGAATCCAATGATGTGTAACAGTAAGGTCTTTGAAGCTCATTGAAAGTCACAAAGATGAAATGAACGTCCATTTACAGAAGGTGTTCGAAACGATGACCATTGGTATCAATGCAGTGCTGCAATCTTCCTGTCATGGATTGAGTGGTATTCTTTATCACATTGGCACTTATCAAAGCACATGCTCTGACAATTCTCTCTCGCATATCTTCAGGTGTAGTTGGAATGTCTTTATAAACAATATCTTTTACGAATCCCCACAAGAAATAAATCCAGAGGCGCCAGGTCTGGCGAACGAGCCAGCCACGACACACCTCCTCCACATGCAATCCAACGATTTGGGAACTGTCTCTGCAACTCATTTCTAGCCGTAAGAGAAAAATGAGCCGGACACCCATCATGTTCATACCACATTCTGTTCCTTGTTCCTAAAGGTATTTCTTCCAATAACGGACCTAATGTTTCTTGCAGGAATGTGGTGTACTTCCTACCATAAAGATTTCTTTAGATGAAATAGAATGTTCTCCAGAATCAGAAACCATACATTTTTTAACAATGTCTTTTACGAACCCCCACGGCTTTTGGTGTGCAACTTGCCGCAGCCAACGTGGATTTTCAGTTGCCCAATAATGCATGTTATGCAAATGAACATTTCCATGGTTTGTGAATGTAGCCTTGTCAGTAAATAAAATCAAATTAATACATGTATCATCCCTCTGAATCTGAAGTTGAGCCCATTGGCAGAATTCAGTGTTGCGCATACAATCGGTACCAGTTAATTCTTGGTGGAGACTGAGATTGTAAGGATGATATTTATGGCAATGCATAACATGAACAACACTACTTTGGTTCATGCCACATTCCCTTGTGATTTAATGTGAACTAACACAAGGATCTCGAACCACAGTGGCAAGAGTACCAATTTCCGTTTCCTCATAAGTAACTTTCTTTTGCTGGATATGTTTCCGATGAGTTAAAATTCAATTGTTCTCAATTTATCATTAACATATTTAAATGTATGAATTGTAGAGTGAGTACATTGAGGATATCTTTCAGCGTCTAAGTCTCTAACTCTCGCTGAATTTCGTTGGCATTCTCGGTAAATGAGAAGCATATCAACATGTTCTTCAAAGGAATACATCATTCACATTCGCTTGATTCGACGATACTAGTCTTACCATCACTATTAGTGTTGTATTGCGAAACCATCGAATGGTATTTACAGTGAATGGTATGTAAGATGGATACGCCATATTCGGTATATATTTACTATTTCCACGATGTACGAGAGAGAATTGTGAGAGCATGTGCTTCGATAAGTGCTGAAGTGATAAGGAATACCCTTCAATCCATGATAAGAAGATTGAAGAACTGCATTGATACCTATGGTCATCACTTCCAACAACTTTTGCAAATGGACGCTCATGCCACCTTATTGACCTTCAAAGACCTTACATTTGTCCCACAAACTTTTGAGCTACTGTCATACTTTTGGAGTTATTCTAAGTGGTAATAGTTAGTGACTCACCCTGTATATCAGCAAGTCAGATAGATTTTTGAAAATTGTATCCATACATATCCCAGGCGTCCTATACACACTGAAAACTGCTATATTTTCCCTACCCCATTTTGGATTTACTGCAGCAAATTCTGTGATTTCATCTATGCAGAATGTACTTACATCAATAACACTGAAAATACTTCCTTTAGCAGTGAAGATTGCTACACCACTGCCAAACTTGTTTTTCTTGCTAAAGGCAGAACAAGATTTCATGGTGATTGGTTGACTGATGCTAAATAGGTCCTCAGTGTACCAGTGTTCAGTTATGATTAAAATATAAGGTTTATCAAGACATGTAATAATATCTAGATCATTATGCTATTTTTTAGGACTACTGAAATTCTGGTGTATGACATTAAGTCTTAGTTTCTCCTGTTGGGTTATACATGATGGTTTAGGGCTCCCAAACTGTCCACCAGGCTTTACACTTTTCCCAGACTAGCCTCCAGTGGCTTTTTGTGTGGCAGATTCTGATTTGGTGGGTTGAGCCATTCCATGGCAGTGCACTTATTTGCACAGCTTTGTGGAGAATTTTTTCTAATTTCCTCGACATTTAAGTTGCTGACAGTCTCTTTGCCTCTTTTATTCATGTGCATACCATGAGTTGTGTGCAGGTCTTTTTCTAGATTGCTGGCATTAATCAGAGACACATTTTGAAATTTACATATTGTTTTAAGCCTACCATTTGTCTTGTGCACTTGCAAATTCACCACAGATTGTTCCATTAGATAGTATCTCTGCGGAATTTTAACGCTAATTACTTTAGTGTTAATCAAATTACCAAGTGCCACTTTTATGTGCCTGATATTATTGTTTTAGTGGCTTACATGGTCAGTGAGTAATTGTTTATATTGATATAGTCATTTACTTTCGTTTTCATTGCAAGGGCTATTTGTACATGAAATTTTTTCTCTAGTGTTTATTGCAATTGTTCATTCTGACAATTTTCATGTCCTGTTTCACGTTGGATGGTTCATGTTCATGTTTTATCAGGTGTTCAGCAAAGGTAGAATGGCTATTAGCAGTGCCAGTTGTGTAGACAGTTCAAGCAGTGCGGTCCATTGTCCGACGAATTTGTAGCAGTTCTGAAGCGAATGCTGTGGAGTGTTTCCCTTCAGTTTAGAAATCGAGTTGAACTGACGAGGGCTTAAGTCAGGGGAGTTCAGTAGGTGGTATAGCACCAGTCAAGCAAATCAGTAATAGTGTAATCACGTCTGTCTCTAAGCTGGCCGTAGGTTGTGTTCCAAAAATGAACAGCTTAGAGACAGAAGTGATGACACTTTCTGCAGGAGCTGACCATCATTTTGAAGGACAATGCTCAAGCGTGTACAGTGCAAGATGATTGACTGATGGGTCTGCTAAGAGCTATACCACCTTCTGCAGTCCCCTGATTTAAGCCCTCGTAAGTTCAACTCGATTTCTAAACTGAAGGAAACACTTCACAGCATTCATTTCAGAACTGCTATAAATTCTTCAGGCAATAGACCGCACAACTCGAACTGTCAACACAACTGGCACTTGTAAGAGTGTGCTACGACTTCCACATCGCCGGCAACGGGCTATACACAATGCTGGTGACTACTTTGAAGGTCAGTAAAACTTTGAAACATTTATCTATTTTGTTTGAGCTCAAAATAAATAGTTGCCACTATTAAAGTTCCAACCCTCATATGCTCTTTATAGGTAGTTCTGAAATTGCTGCCTTTCATTCCCAGACACACTGATTCACATCCTTGAATTCTAACTGGAACATGTCTTCTCTTTGGTATCTTGTTTGTGTATTAGTGTTTGCAAATATGACTGGATTGTCTATGTAATAGGTGTCATAGGCCTACTAATTCTTATTCTGTGGGTGGGCCGACATGACATGTGAAATTGTGTCTGTTGCTGTTGGCTTTCAGAAGATATTGTCCGCATGCCTTTGTGCTTCTAGTGGAGTGCTGGTGTAGATCCCATGGAGCAGATGTCTGCATGTATCTCTATTTTCGCGCTTTTTGTGTGAGCAAGAGGTGACTGTAATTTTCATGACGGCACAGGCACGTACCGCTGAGTTCTAATAATATGTTGCACCAATGTACTCACCTGCACTTACTGCGGAGTATCCATATCCTGACATACACCTACCCCCTGCACTCGGCATCCAATTGTAGAGAATCTGTCATATCACGCAATGTAAAATATTGTAGGTAATATGTATGAACATATCATTAGCTTTGAACGATCTGACAGCATCACCGAATAACACCGTTATTTCATTGATGACTGTATGTCATGTAATCAATTGATGAGATATTTATGTTGTGCAAAGGAGAATTTTAAAAGTTTATTTGTAGTAAACATTTATCAGAGAAATGTACTCACCTCCAGACCAGCAGTTGTAGGGCGCTGAAAATTCACCGAAAATTCCACCCATTTTTCTCATCTGTAGGACAGTGCTTAGAATTCTGTTTGTGTTGTCTTTACGATTTGTTGTGTAATTCGAAATATGTCATGAATTTTCGATATGTAATTGGTCTCATTTTCCATTATGTGCTTATACATTAGTGTGCTTTGAAAAGTGAGGAAAGTAAAAAATAAGACCCTTAGCATCCCTGATTTTAGTAGCACATATAATCTAAGCCCACTCACCTTTTCAGAAAAGTGATGAAGACCACAGGAGCTGTAGGAGTCAGAAATTTTTCTCTCTCTGGCAGTGCCTTCAAATAAGCAGCTAAAACTCGAGAAATGGTTAGCGTCTAAATATAGAGTTACAGAGATATTTATTTTGACTTCCATATATCGGAAATGGCACCTGATATTGGTTACGGGATTGGTAAATTAATTCCCAATTAATGAATCATTTGTCATTGACATACCTTAGAGAGTAAATATTCATGTAACTGCAGAGTCTGGAGATGGTCGCAGCTCCAATACAGCTCTCACAGTGCTTTGTGTGTGAGTGTCTTTCTAGTAGTACTTTTGTGATACATATTCTGTTTGTTAAGCTAATTGTTTAATTAATATTTCCTGTGGCCCATCTTCTGAAACAGCAGTATTTGCAGAGTATCGTGACATCTTCAGGATATGTATGGGACAATATTCTGCACATTGCTTAAAGACTAGATTTAATGACAACTGAAGCAGTTTGTGTTCAGTGACAAAGCATATCGGCGTGCCACAAATAATGAAAGTGCACCAGGGAAGAGGAGGAAGTCTGAGGGTATTTCTAGTGTGACAGGAAGTGCTTAGCAAAGCCCTGTGGCTACCGGTGGCTAGTGACTGGTGCCGGGAGCCCAGTGCATGGCTTCTTCCAGGGGCTGTAAACCCCATGATGTCATCAGGGGATGGGGTAATTAATTGATCAATTATTTAATTTGCATAATTAATTTGCAATCAAAATTGTCCCAGAACTGCCTTTGTCCCACTACTTCTACACACTAGAAGAAAAAAATCACAGCACCAAGAAGGTTTGTGCAACATAAAAGAAAGTTGGTAGGCATGTTTCTACATGTGAAACATGATGACTATTAAAATTTTGCCCAGTCGCATAATACTTGCGCAAGTTGCGCCACTATGGGGATGTATATCAGGTTTTCCGTAAATACACGCTGTAGGGTCGTGAGAGTTAGTTATCTTTCAGACTGGACACAGAGAGATGATGTCTTTCAAGACTGCCTTTAAGGCGACAAAGACACCATTGTCGAATCCTCACTGAGTTTGAATAGGACCATGTATCAGGGGTACGAGAAGCTGGATGTTCCTTCTTCAATATTGCAGAAAGACTTGGCAGAAATGTAGCCACAGTACATGATTGCTGGTAGCTGCGGTCATGAGAACGTGCGATCGCAATAAGACTATGTTCCAGACAACTACGTAGCATACCAAGAGGGAAGACCATCATGTGTGGCGTATAGCTGTTGCACATTGTGGTGCACCTGCAGTGGCAATTTGCGCAGCAATTGGCGCTACAGTGACACAACCAACTGCTACAGTCTGTTACTTCAAGGACAGCTCTGAGCCAGATGCCCTGTAGCGTGCATTCCACTGAACTCAAACCACCGCCATTTGTAACTCCAGTAGTGTCAAGTGAGAGCTCATTAGAAAGCAGGGTGAAGAGCTGTTCTGCAATCTGATGAAATCAGGTTTTGCCTTGGTGGCAGTGATGACCGTGTTTTAATTAGAAGGAGGTCAGTTGAGGACCTAAAATCGACATGTGTGTGTGCTAGACCCACTGGACCTACATCTGGAATTATGATCTGGGGTGCGCTTTCATATGACAACAGGAGCACTTTGTTGATTATCCCACACACCCAGACTGCAAACTTCTAAGTCAACGTGGAGATTCGACCTGCTGTTCTGCCTTTATGCACACCATTCCAGGGGGTGCTTTATAACAGGATAACATTCGTCCACATGCCACAATTGTAACCCAACATGCTCTACAGAGTGTTGACATGTTGTCTTAGCCTGTCTGATCAGTAGATTTATCTCCAATTGAGCACATATGGCACATCATCGGACAAAAACTCCAGCATCATCCACAAATTGCATTAACCATCTCTGTATTAACTGACTAAGTGCAACAGGTATGGAACCTCATCCCAAAAACTGACATCTGGCACCTGTACAATGCAGCGTGCTTGCATTCAGCATTCTACGGTTACACTTGTTATTAACATATCACCATTTTACATTTACAATGGGTTATCTTGGACATACGTTAACCTGGGATCTTAAAATACACTCCTGGAAATGGAAAAAGGAACACATTGACACCGGTGTGTCAGACCCACCATACTTGCTCCGGACACTGCGAGAGGGCTGTACAAGCAATGATCAGACGCACGGCACAGCGGACACACCAGGAACCGCGGTGTTGGCCGTCGAATGGCGCTAGCTGCGCAGCATTTGTGCACCGCCGCCGTCAGTGTCAGCCAGTTTGCCGTGGCATACGGAGCTCCATCGCAGTCTTTAACACTGGTAGCATGCCGCGACAGCGTGGACGTGAACCGTATGTGCAGTTGACGGACTTTGAGCGAGGGCGTATAGTGGGCATGCGGGAGGCCGGGTGGACGTACCACCGAATTGCTCAACACGTGGGGCGTGAGGTCTCCAC
Organism: Schistocerca gregaria; assembly: GCF_023897955.1. Lineage (NCBI taxonomy): Eukaryota > Metazoa > Arthropoda > Insecta > Orthoptera > Acrididae > Schistocerca > Schistocerca gregaria. Next base: position 751,141,407 of record NC_064931.1, read on the forward strand.
AGTACATCGATGTTGTCGCCAGTGGTCGGCGGAAGGTGCACATGCCCGTCGACCTGGGACCGGACCGCAGCGACGCACGGATGCACAGCAAGACCGTAGGATCCTACGCAGTGCCGTAGGGGACCACACCGCCACTTCCCAGCAAATTAGAGACACTGTTGCTCCTGGGGTATCGGCGAGGACCATTCGCAACCGTCTCCATGAAGCTGGGCTACGGTCCCGCACACCGTTAGGCCGTCTTCCGCTCACGCCCCAACATCGTGCAGCCCGCCTCCAGTGGTGTCGCGACAGGCGTGAATGGAGGGACGAATGGAGTCGTGTCGTCTTCAGCGATGAGAGTCGCTTCTGCCTTGGTGCCAATGATGGTCGTATGCGTGTTTGGCGCCGTGCAGGTGAGCGCCACAATCAGGACTGCATACGACCATGGCACACAGTGCCAACACCCGGCATCATGGTGTGGGGAGCGATCTCCTACACTGGCCGTACACCTCTGGTGATCGTCGAGGGGACACTGAATAGTGCACGGTACATCCAAACCGTCATCGAACCCATCGTTCTACCATTCCTAGACCGGCAAGGGAACTTGCTGTTCCAACAGGACAATGCACGTCCGCATGTATCCCGTGCCACCCAACGTGCTCTAGAAGGTGTAAGTCAACTACTCTGGCCAGCAAGATCTCCGGATCTGTCCCCCATTGAGCATGTTTGGGACTGGATGAAGCGTCGTCTCACGCGGTCTGCACGTCCAGCACGAACGCTGGTCCAACTGAGGCGCCAGGTGGAAATGGCATGGCAAGTCGTTCCACAGGATTACATCCAGCATCTCTACGACGGTCTCCATGGGAGAATAGCAGCCAGCATTGCTGCGAAAGGTGGATATACACTGTACTAGTGCCGACATTGTGCATGCTCTGTTGCCTGTGTCTATGTGGCTGTGGTTCTGTCAGTGTGATCATGTGATGTATCTGACCCCAGGAATGTGTCAATAAAGTTTCCCCTTCCTGGGACAATGAATTCACGGTGTTCTTATTTCAATTTCCAGGAGTGTATTTATTATTTGTCTATGTTATCTAGACAATCGCATCATCAAAATTTAGTGACTTTAAATTAATTATTTTTTCGTGGTGGGGCTTTTTTCCATCAGTGTATTTCCTGCAATCCTTAAACACATTGAAGCACAAATGGTGTAGGCATGCATATCCTGATACAGAGACATGTAAAGAGGCAGAATACGGCGCTGTGGTCAGATACAGCTATGTAAGACGACAAGTGTCTGGCGCTGTTGTTAGATCGGTTACTGCTGCTAAAATGGCAGGTTATCAAGATTTAAATGAGTTTCAACGTGTTGTTATATTCAGCGCATGAGCAATGGGACACAGCATCTCTGAGGTAGTGATGAAGTAGAGATTTTCCCGTACGACCATTTCATGAGTGTACCGTGAATATCAGGAATCTTGTAAAACATCAAATCTCAGACATCGCTGCAGCCGGAACAAGATCCTGCAAGAACAAGATCAATGACAACTGAAGGGAATCGTTCAACGTAACAGAGGTGCAACACTTCTGCAAATTGCTGCAGATTTCAATGTTGGACCTTCAAAAAGTCGCTACAGTCTGGAACCGCGCGACCTCTATTGTCGCAGGTTCGAATCCTGCCTCGGGTATGGATGTGTGTGATGTCCTTAGGTTAGTTAGGTTTAAGTAGTTCTAAGTTCTAGGGGATTGATGATCTTAGAAGTAAAGTCCCATAGTGCTCAGAGGCATTTGAACCATCAAAAAGTGTCAGTGTGTGAACCATTCAACGAAACATCATCGATATGGGCTTTCGAAGCTCAAGGCCCTCTCGTGCATCCTTGATGACTGTACACTACAAAGCTTTACATATTTCTTGGGCCCGTTGGACTGTTGATAACTGGTAGCATGTTGCCTGGTCAGACAAGTCTCGTTTCAATTTGTATCGACGCAGATGGACACGTACAGGTATGGAGACAACCTCATAAATCCATGTTCAAGCTGGTGGAGACTCTGTAAAGATATGGAGCACATGCAGATCGAGTGATATGGGACCTCTGATGTGTATAGATAGACAGGTGAAATGTACATAAGTATTCTGTCTGATCACATCCATCCATTCATGTCCATTGTGCATTCTGACGGACTTGGGCAACTCCAGCAGGACAATGCGACGCCCGACAAGTCCAGAATTGCTACAGAAACGATCTTCTGCGTTTAAACACTTCTGCTGGCCACCAAACTCCCCAGACTTGAACGTTATTGAGCGTATGTGGGATGTCTTGCAACGTGCTGTTTAGAAGAGATCTCCAGCCCCTCGTACTCTTACTGATTTATGGACATCCCCTGCAGGAGTCATGGTGTCAGTTCCCTCCAGCATTACTTCAGACATTAGTCGAGTCCATGTTACATTGTGTTGCGGCACTTCTACTTGCTCGCAGAGGCCCTACACAATATTAGGCATGTGTAGCAGTTTCTTTGGTTCTTTAGTGTAAAAGGGTAAAAGGGGCAGCAGCCTTTTCTGTAGTTGCAGGGGCAACAGTCTGGATTATTGACTGATCTGGCCTTGAAACATTAACCAAAACGGCCTTGCTGTGCTGGTACTGCGAACGGCTGAAAGCAAGGGGAAACTACAGCCATAATTTTTCCCGAGGGCATGCAGTTTTACTGTATGATTAAATGATGATGGTGTCCTCTTGGGTAAAATATTCCAGAGGTAAAATAGTTCCCCATTCGGATCTCCAGGCGGGGACTACTCAAGAGGACGTCTTTATCTGAAGATCGGAGCATGGAATGTCAGATCCCTGGAACAGTTAATATATTTTATACGACAGAGGGAGCATACATCTACAGGTGCATACTTTTAAGAGTTTATTGTATGCCAGCTATGCAGTACAGCATGAGCTAGAGTGTGATCTAAGATAGCAGTCATATGTACACCGATTCTATGAGTCATGGTGGAGTAATCTGCTGGAGTTACCTTGCCAAGCTCTCTGCCCATCGGAAGAAACCATAGTTCAACTCTACCGAGTCAAATGGCGCAGTGGTTAGCACACTCGACTCGCCTTCGAGAGGACGATGGTTCGAACTCGCGTCTGGCCATCCTGATTTAGGTTTTCCATGATTTCCCTAAATCGCTTCAGGTAAATGCTAGGATGGTTCCTGTAAAAGCGCATGGCTGACTTCCTTCCCCATTCCTCCCTAATCCGATGGGATCGATGACCTTGCTGTTTGGTACACTCCCCCGAATCAAGCAACTAACCATAGTTCAACTCTATGATCCATGCTGTGAATCGATGGAGTTGGAAATCCATGATTGAACTTTAGCAGGTATGGGCAGAGAACTACACCTTTATTTTGTTTATGTACCTAGCTATATGTAAGAGTTTATAAAATTTAAGGCCCTGCATGTGTTATTTATTTCCGTATAAACGCCCCTGCATCCTAACGTAAACGAATAGTTATCACCGTGAATGAGCGAATGAAACAACTTCAGCACAAGGGTCCTGTATGTAGGGCCACTATCCAGTCTTAAGACAAAAAATTATGAGTCCTTAGCAAAAGAAAGAAGAAGTAGTGTGGAGCATCACATTCACAGCTACAGGTCAATAACAGACACGACAGAGGATTGCAAAGCAAAGACAGCCAAGCTCATTGGTAAATGGGGCCACACAGCAGTAACCATGCGCATTCGGGAGGACGACAGTTCAATCCCGCATCCGGCCATCATGATTTAGGTTTTCCATGATTTCCCCAAATCGCTCCAGACAAATGCCGGGATGTTACCTTTGAAAGGCCATGGCTGACTCCCTTACCGAATCCGATGAGACTGATGACCTCACTGTTTGGTCTCCTCCCCCAAACAACCTAATCAGTAACCATGTAGCATGTCAGGTGGTGTCACCACACCAGAAAGAATCCCTTGTTATGGCATGGTGAATGGGTGCCAGATTTTAGTGAAACAAATGGGCAGTGCAACCACATAAATAAGTCTGGATTTTGAGGCAGGAATCACATGTCGTTGCCAGAAGCCATCAATAGTACCACAATGGCAAAGCTACACAGGATAGTGAGCTGACTGGACATCGTAACCAGCAGCCATAGGTTTGGGACCGGGCTGCACCTGCTGCCAGGACTAAGTCCTTGATGGCATTTGGTGTCACAGCCCTCACGACCTGTTGCCCGTGCATACTGCTACCGACACTGAGTTCCCAGTGGGACTTGGTGCAACAGCAGCAGCTGTCATCTGATTACTGTCTGGGGCAGTAGGCTGAGAGTAGTGGAATAAAGAGAGAGGGACGCCATTTCAATATGGCGGCTGTCACCCCCACCCCCTTCCCCCTGCGCCCTGGTGTAGATGTGACAATTTTTGCACTGAGGAAGTCACATTTTTTAAAATCAAATTAGTTGAATTATTAATTAAATTAATCAATTAATTACCCCCTTCCCCTCTGGAAAATTCCCAGCCTTCCCTCCCCACCCACTGCTGGTGGGAAGCTCACAATCGGCGGGAAAATTCAAATTTTCTTTCTCTGCTTGTGAAGCATGGGAGGTGGGGAGGGCTAGTTGCCACTGATCGAGTGCTAGAGAGTAGCTCTAGCCAGTCTCTTCCATAACTGCTGGACGTCGCGAGGATATTTTCACTATTAGTCTAGCACAAGAGAGTCCCTCCAGCCAGTCTAGCCAAGAGTCCTATATGGGAAGGATGGGTATAATAATAGGTCAGCAAACTATCACTGAAGTGCAGGGAAGTAGCCTCTTGTCGGCCTACACGTGAATAGCTGCTGGGAGAGGCATAGGGTGGGGTAATAATACACTACTGGCCATTAAAATTGCTACACCACGAAGATGACGTGCTACAGGTAGAAGATGCTGTGATATGAAAATGATTAGCTTTTCAGAGCATTCACACAAAGTTGGCGCCAGTGGCGACACCTACAGCGTGATGACACCAGGAAAGTTCCCAACCGATTTCTTATATACAAACAGCAGGTGACCAGCGTTGCCTGGTGAAACGTTGGTGTGCTGCCTCGTGTAAGGAGGAGAAATGCGTACCATCACGTTTCCAACTTTGATAAAGGTCGGTTTGCAGCCTATCGCGACTGCGGTTTATCGTATCGCGACATTGCTGCTCGCATTGGTCGAGATGCAATGATTGTTAGCAGAATATGGAATCGGTGGGTTCAGGAGGGTAATACGGAACGACGTGCTGGATCCCAACGGCAACGTATCACCAGCAGTCGAGATGACAGGCATCTTATATGCATGGCTGTAACGGATCGTGCAATCACGTCTCGATCCCTGAGTCAACAGATGGGGACAACAACCATCTGCATGAACAGTTCGACGACGTTTACAGCAGCATGGACTATCAGCTCGGAGGCCATGGCTGCGGTTACACTTGACGCTGCATCACAGACAGGAGAACCTGCGATGGTGTACCCAACGACGAACCTGAGTGCACGAATGGCAAAATGTCATTTTTTCGGATGAATCCAGGTTCTGTTTACAGCATCATGATGGTTGCATCCGTGTTTGGCGACATCGTGGTGAACGCATATTGGAAGCATATCATCCAGCATGATGATATGTGGTGCCATTGGTTACACGTCTCGGTCACCTCTTGGTCGCATTGACGGCACTTTGAACAGTGGACGTTACATTTCAGATGTGTTACGACCCATGGCTCTACCCTTCATTCGATCCATGCGAAACCCTACATTTCAGCAGGATAATGCACAACCGCATATTGCAGATCCTGTACGGGCCTTTATAGACACAGAAAATGTCCAACTGCTGCCCTGGCCAGCACATTCTCAAGATCTCTCACCAACTGAAAACGTCTGGTCAATGGTGGCTGAGCAACTGGCTCGCTACAACACGCCAGACACTACTATTGATGAACTGTGGTATCATGTTGAAGCTGCATGGGCAGCTATACCTGTACACGCCATACAACCTTTGTTTGAGTCAATGCCTAGGCGTATCAAGGCCGTTATTAAGGCCAGAGGTGGTTATTCTGGGCACTGATTTCTCAGGATCTATGCACCCAAATTGCGTGAAAATGTAATCATATGTCAGTTCTAGTATAATATATTTGTCGAATGAATACCCATTTATCATCTGCATTTCTTCTTGGTGTAGCAATTTTAATGGCCAGTAGTGTATTAGGACAGTGAACTACTGTCCCAGTGCTGATTTTATCTTTTATTGTCATTTCATCCCCATCGCCCCATGTGGGTGGCTGGGGGGGTGGGGATAGGGGGACTGTTAGCAGTACAATTCTTTGCTCTTCAGCCAAGCGAATTAAAAAGAATTACGATAAGAAATATAAAAAAAATTGGCATTGTTTTCTATTTGAAGTTAAAATCGAAGATGGACAGTTAAAAACCGGAAATATGTACACTTTAAAAATACATTGCAGGAAGGTGAAATTCTTCTGATAAAACCACTGACGCAGTGCACTGTCACTTCAAATCTGAAAGACCTGCACTAGGGTGAGAGGTATTGTTGGAGGGGAGAGTATATTCTAAAGGGTTGATGGGTGTAACTAGGAAGGTAGGGGCCTGTTAGAAACTGAGAGGCAAGAGATGATGTGGACAGAGGGTGAGGAGTAGCGTGCCATGTGGGTAGAGCAATGGTTGCAGGAGGAAAGGAATGGGGAAGGGTGGAGAACGAAAGGAGAGAGGAGCTGTGATGTGGAGTGGGATAGGTGGGAAAAAGTTAAATTTGATAGGGGGGATAAATATCAGGGCAGATCTCATTGTCTGGGTGAGGGAGTTGGCTGAAGTTCTGTTGGGGTAGGACACAGAGTATGTCTAAATGGAGGGACAGAGGGATCTGTCTGTGAAGGTGTGGCGTCATACCAGGGTTGGTGATCAGAGGGCAAACAATGGGGTGATTGGAATGTAGTTTGTGGGCAGTATAGGAGATGCAGAGGTAATCAATGTAGGTAAGTAGGGGTGGGAATTTAATGAGATAGTAGAGGATCAAGGTGGGGGAGGTAAAACGTTCGGTCTGTTAGTGGTTTTAGTTTATTGTGGGCTTTCTGTTGGATAGTTAGTAGATAAGGTTTCCATGTTAGTTGCCGATTGGGGGTTAGTCCAAGATATTTTAGTGTGTTAGCTGGATAGGATGACTGTAAGTAGGAAGGTAGAAGTCATGGAGGAGGGAGATGTGGGTGGTTCGTCCTATAATTACTGGCTGAGTTATAGAGGGGTTGATCTTGAGGAGCCATTGGTTATACCAGGATGTAAATTGTCTGAAGTGGATTCGGAGAAATGGTTGGTATTTCTAGAGTGAAAGGTAGAGGATGAGAAAAGTGGTGTCACCAGGATATTGAAGAAGGTAGAGTGGTGGAGGTGGTTTTAACATATCAGCAGTGTAGAGGAGATAAAGGACAGGAGAGTGGACAGATCCTTGGGTCACTTCTGCAGTGGGATGGAAGGTACAGGAATTGGTGTGCGTAGTAGTGACAAAGGATTGGCGATTATATAGGAAGCATGCAATAAGGCAGACATAGTTAATTGGAAGTGTGTATGTCTGGAGTCTGGAAAGTAGAACGGAATGCCATATGTGCTTGTAGTCTTTTTTTAGGTCCTGGGAGACAAAAATAATGGTGGGGTAGGAGATGGATGAGGTGCAGGAACTGGTCATCACAGGAGAAATTGGGATGGAAGCCACACTGGTTAACGGGAAGAAGATGGTATTGGTTCAAGTGTTGATGGATGCATTAGGAGAGGATGGACTTGAAGATCTCGCTTAACACTCATGTGAGGCAGATGGGGTGGTGGGGGGAGGTATCAGTAAGAGGTTTGTGGGATTTGAGAAAAAGTAGGAGACGAGGTACTGGCAGAAGTAAAAGCTGTGAGGACAGGGTGTGAGTCATGCTTGGGTAGCTCAGTTGGTAGAGCATTCGCCCGTGAAAGGCAAAGGTCCCGAGTTAGAGTCTCGGTCTGCACACAGTTTTAATCTGCCAGGAAGTTTCTTAGAATTTTGGATGTTTTCCATGTTGAAGATAATAACCTGTGTAGAGTATAGCAGTGTTAAGGGTTGCAAAGGTGATGAGAAGAGATTGGGGGCATTCTTTGAAGTGTCAATAAGTAATGCAGTCGTGACCAGGAAAGTGTAGCGTCTTTTGTGGAGTACTTGTTGTTGTGTTGGCCACAGTGGGCTGTCTGAACTGACACATACAAGGAAAGAGGGAAGTCGCGATGGGTCAGTGGCAGGAATCCAAAATGATCTGTGTGTAACACTATTAAAAGTTATGGAACTCTTTATTTCTAAAAGGAAAGAAACGTAACTTAACTTCTTGTTATGAAGTAGCTTCCTGTGCCCCCTAAATGCAATTATTTTGCAGGCTGCATATCATCTTACTATTACTCAGTACTGATGCTCTCAACGTCTGTGACAGAACTGGGGCCGACCAGCGATGTTCAGCTGGTTAAGTCAGCGTTGACAGGGTGTGCTGGACTCTGTCTTCCTGGAAGTGAGGCATTGTCCGCTCTTTCCATTGGCGTGTGGGTCAGTTTCTTCTCGATACTGTTTCACGGCGTTGCACCAGTCGGTGTGCAGTCGATGCTTTAGGGCTGCACAATCCCCTTCCCCCCCCCCCCCCCCCCCCAACCCACAAAATGCCGCATTGTTGTTGTGTAGGGGCCATCTTACGACAACGGGGCGGAGAGGGGGGGGGGGGGGGGATGATGGCAGGAAACTGGCTGGCGTGAGGAGCTGGGAGCCGCAACTGGGACCGATGCTGAACCCTTGGCCGCTCCCTAACATCTGTCCTGCGCTCCGCAGTCTGACGAAGAACGGAGATGGCGGCGATGATGACGGCGGGGGCGACGACGACGTTGACGACGGAGCCGGGTCCACGGCTGGCGCTGGGACGAGCGCCGCTAAGTTGAGCTGCTGTGATGTGTCCATCGGTTCCGAAGGTGGTGCGAGTGAGGCCCCGGTGGCGGCCGCGCCGGTCGCAAGATGTCGTAGAATGCGAATCTGGACACAGAAAATCTGTGGCAGAATCTCACAGTCAACAAACACGAATCTGGTTCTGATGGCAACGCACCAAACAAGCAAGCGCCCAAGTTTCGAAGAATCGTTCCTCTCTCCCAGCGCCAGCTGCGACCAAAAACTCTGGAGAGAATAGAATCTTTAGGCGCAAAGCGCTACTTGCGGAGCGTGGGAGGCCCCTTGCGCTGCGATGGCTGCAGCAACTGTAGCAGCTGCGCCGGCGACTGACGGTCTTGGGCGTGGGAACGGTACGTTGCGAGGAAGAACAGCAGCGAGCGCTTGCTTCCGTGCGTGGGATACATGTAGTTTGTTCGTCTGTTGCTTTGCCGGCACGTTAGCTCAGCGTGTTCGGTGAGAGGGTTAGCTGCCCTCTGTAATAATAATAATAAAAAAATGAGTTAATCGATCAACAACGAACATAAAACGGATGTCTTACGACGTCCGCCCCGAGCAGATGCAACGGACAAAAGCGAACAAAATGAGATTTGCCGCACGGGATTAGCTGAGCGGTCTCAGGCGCTGCAGTCGTGGACTGTGTGGCTGGTCCCGGCGGAGGTTCGAATCGTCCCTCGGGCATGGGTGCGTGTGTGTTTGTCCTTAGGATAAATTAGGTTAAGTGGTTTGTAAGCTTATGGACTGATGACCTTTGCAGTTAAGTCCCATAAGATTTCACACCCATGTGAACATTTTTTGATGCCGACACGGTAGAGTGTTCGGTCAGAGGGCTAGCTGCCCTCAGTAATAATTATATAAAAAAACTGAGTTAATGAATGAACAACGAACTGAAACGAGTGTCTTTCGACGTCCGCCCAGAGCAGATACAATGAACGAAAACGAACAAAATGAGATTTAAAAAAAAAAAAGCTGTCTAAGGCGCTGCGGTCATGGACTGTCCGGCTTATCCCGGCGGAGGTTAGAGTCCTCCCTCGGGCATGGGTGTGTGTGTTCATCCTTAGGATAATTTAGGTTAAGTAATGTGTAAGCTTAGGGACTGATAACCTTAGCAGTTAAGTCCCATAAGACTTCACACACATTTGTTTTTTTTTTTTTTTTTTTTTTTTTTTTTTTTTTTTTTTTTTTTTTTTTGCGTCCGGCAATTACTAGGTTCACAGTTTGTTTGACTGTCGTTGCACAGCACTTGGGGAGGGTGAAGGCACATCGTGCATTTGGTCATTAGTAGTATCGGTAGCCGGTTTAGAAAGAACAACATTCCACTGAGTGGGTAGGTAGCCTACTCCGCGCTTACGAGAAAGAACGTGGGCAGTGTTCTATTTCTGTTGCAAGCACACAGGCTGTACATGACCGGGTTTCCCAGAAGCAAAGCAAGTCGCATTCCACAAAGAGCAATGTTGTCTTTTATTCGTAGAAACGCAGCGGGCCCATGGTTTCACAGCAGACACACGCATTGCTACTTGTTTACTCTGTCCACGGGATGGTGGCCTGTCTGCGCGTGGTTTTCTGTCACATGGGCGTACGTGTTTGTCACTTTGCATTACATTGCAAATGGCAGCTACATCAAAGTTTTCCACGGCACAATCACACTATGCAAAAACAGACATAATGTCTTTTGGGACAACAGCAATCAGTGAAATTATAATGTTACTTAAAAACCGTCTTGATTGCAAATATTTTTATTCATATGACCGGTTTCGGTTCATTCAGAACCATCTTCAGATCTGATATTTCAGTTACAGGAGTAACCCGTCCAAATCCAGCAGTTTTCACATGCTACGTCACATTGTTACTCCTGTAACTGAAATATCAGATCTGAAGATGGTTCTGAATGAACCGAAACCGGTCATATGAATAAAAATATTTGCAATCAAGACGGTTTTTAAGTAACATTACAATCACACTAGTCCTGATGTTCAATAATTTATAACGCTTGTTTCAAAGTAGGGTCAGAATGCTTGAAAGTTTGTCCACGTATCCTTCTATCCAGCACATTGCACGTATTGCATCAGGAATCATTGCGTCACTATAGCACTGTCCACAGATTTATTGAAAACGACACTGTCGTGTCAAAGCTAAGTTCAGTGACCCACTGATGGTATGTCTGTTCTGGATTTTTCCGCAATCGAAAGAACGTGTAATGATCTGTAGCAATATCTGCCTGATGCTCGTAATACTTCAGTGTGGCTGGAAACTAAATCTTCAAAACCTAGCATCTCCAACATACTAGTCGGGAATAACTTCTGAGCGAGATGGTTAACTCCTGTGACAAGAAAGAATAAAGTTTCACTGTACCTTGCACTTGATGTGCCTCACAATGAACATTGAACTGAGAGTAGTACTCGTCCCACTCCTCTTGTTGTTCATCGAGAGCTCGGAATGGTGGAATGCACAGAGGAGGTGCTGTGGATGTGGTTGGCTGTTTTGGCGGAGTTGATGCAGCTGCGGCTTGTGCATTAATGAGCTGCTGGGCAGCCGTCACCAACTGCGCCGTTTGGTGGTTCTGAAACGGAATAAATTGCATGAGAACAAAGCCACCAGCAGCCGGAGGCGTAGGCGCGGGTGGTGAAGGAGGCGGGTTAGAGGTCATATTAATGAGAGGGGCGCCACAATAAATTTATTCAAATAGCGGAAGCAGTGCGGCCAGTCAGCAAGAACGAACACAATTAGTAATGGTACTCCTCTGAAAGAAAAGAGAAAATATATTAGTGATGCGCTATGACGGAACGGCGAACAACGAAGGCAGCATTGGTTCTGTAATCCTCGTCGCCAGACGTTGAGTCGGACACTGTGGATAATCAGCACCGACACAAACAAGGAAGCAAAGAAGACGCGATGGTCAGTGGCAGGAATCCACAATGATCTGTGCATAACATTTTCAAATTAATGAACCAATTTATTCTAAAAGGAAAGAAACGTAAGTTAACTTCTTGTTATGAAGTGGCTTCCTGTGCTTCATGTGCCTCCTACATGCAGTTACTTTGCAGGCTAAGTATCATCATGCTATTAGTCAGTAATGATGATCTCGACGTTTGTGACTGCACTGGGGTCGACCAGCGATGGGCGGCTGGTTAAGTCAGCGTTGACAGTTAACGCTGAACTCTGTTTTCCTGGAGGTGTGTCATTGTCCGCTCTTTCCATTGGCGCATGGGTCAGCGCCTTCTTGATGCTGTTTATGGCACTGCACTGTCAGCGTGCAGTTGATGCTTTAGGACTGCACACGTGTTTTACGTTGCTTTCTGTAATTATTGTATTTAATTCTGTTTGTGGTATGCTGTCCAAGTACTAGAAGTTGGAAGCCATGGGTGGGGCAGCGGTATTTGTACATTCATGGATGACAGGGAAAAGTGAGTAATCAAAATCTCCATCAGTGATGGAGAAGATGTCAGGCAGTCAGCAGCTAGCTGCTCCTGGGAGTTCACGCATTCTTGACTGTTCTCGCAACAGCTGCAGCTCGACCAGCCAGTGAACCCATTGCTGAAAGACCTGTGAGGACAGGAATGAAGAAGGGGATAATTCCACCCGAAGTCTTGGGTAGCGGCAGAATCCTGGGCGCTTTAAGCAGTCGTTTATGCTTCAGGGCACTTTTAGCTGCATACATCGCTGTTAGGATACAATTTTTTAATACATCCCTTCTTCTTCTTAAACGTTGTCTTCTTCTTCTTCAGTGCACGACGTGCAGCGTTCATAACTTACCTGAAATTGTTACCCAAACCTTACTTAATTTTACCACACATGCTGCAATGCATTGTCCTATGCCAGTATCCTTTCTCTCTTGTATTGCCTTGGCTTTATCTGCTAAAATTCGATCTGGAGCGTGACGTTCTGGGAGATCTTTATGATTTGCGCATGCAGTGTTATGTTCCAAGCACACCCCTTAGCACCATGAGCCAAACATCATTGAGGCTTTGTAGCAGGTCTACAGTAATTATACCCCAGGATGTGCAATTCGACAGGAAGTTTGTCGAGAATACCATCACGTCCTATAATGCGTCTCCCATCACGCTTGTTATGATACTGTGCTGGTTGTGCTCTATGTACCCCATTGCACAGCAAATCATCAGCGTCTCACCAGCAGTTTTGTGTAGCAGAAAAATCAAGCTGTTTAACTAGTGCTCAATTCTCTCGATGTCTTATGACACGTTCTATGAGAAATACATGTGGTTCTGAGCTCTTCTACATTTCATCGGTGCAAAAACATCCTGAAATTTAAGTGACACTGCTGCCCTTTAAGATGTAAGTTCTGGGATTCACTCTCTGCACTTTGGAAACTGTGAATATCTCAGTCAACCAGTTTTAGAGGTATGACTTCTTAAATGCTATCTTGTGTTCGAGATGTGTACAAAATCAACCATATCAAATTTCTGGTTTCATGGATCTACGATCTACGATAGTGCACTATGTACATGAGTCCATTTTCATGAACATGGATTGGTCTGATTTTTAATGCGCCACCCTGTATGTTGGTTCGATTAACCTGTGCAATTACATCTGGAAGGATATCTATCCATTTGTATAAGCTGTGATGATTAAAATGCATCCACATTTGAGATTTATTGTTTTGTTCAGACGTTCCATGATACTCTCCTTCAGGCGGGTGAATGTTGAGTAGTCATGTGCTCCATACCACTGTATCACGGTCTTCAAATACCAGTTGTACAACTCTCCACCGTGATTGTTTTTGAGTTTGTCCAGACACTGATTTGTCCCTGTCTGCAGCAAATGCTCAAACACCTACACAAAGTTTCTCTCCGTTTTTGTTTTAACAGGTAATGGTATGCATCAATAACCATTAAAATATATTTGAATCCATTAGTCTCATGCGAATATTCTCTCATATCTACAAGTTCAGCCTGCTATAAGTCAGCCGGGCCCGGTGGCCGAGCGGTTCTAGGCGCTTCAGTCCAGAACCGCGCGACTACTACGGTCACAGGTTCGAATCCTTCCTTGGACATGGATGTGTTTGATGTCCTTAGGTTAGTTAGGTTTAAGTAGCTCTAAGTTCTAGGGGACTAATGACCTCAGATGTTAAGTCCCATAGTGCTCAGAGCCATTTTTGCTATAAGTCATCCAAACCTTTAATCATAACATGCCTACAGGGTATTTTTTGCATGATTGTTTGTGCAGTTCTCAAACTACTATTTCAATACTCATTCAGTTATACCTCTCTCTCTTAGCTCTGAAACTATGGAGACAACTTCATTCAAATGAGTGGCATTGTTCACAGCAGATGATTCCATGAGCATTTGTAGTCGATCTGTTATCTGACTGGGGTTGTTGTAGTATATATACGGAGGGGGCTTATTGCTGACCTTTTTATGCTGAATGTCAATAGCATTACCGCTGCTATACTGACTGTATAATAAAAATGATTTTATAATGTCTGTATATTTCACACTACATTGGTTTCCTGCTTTCCTGCGTACACCAGTCAATTGCAGTTTTTTATCATACATCTGCAGATCTTTGGGTAAAAATTTTACTCTTTTTGATGATTTTAGGAAAATAAGGTTTGGTAGACTTGGTATTCTTTGAAATTACCTACTGCCTATCTCTATTGTTTTTTCATTTGAAGTTATATGCTGCATACCCAACATGTATGATTTTTCACAACTGACACCAAATGTCTTGTCTGTCCTAGCATCGTTGTAATGGTTAATGAAACTGGCAATAGCATCATTGTCCTAGATGTGCAATGTTGCTGAGAGTTTATCGAGAGGTTCAGTAACTCATTTGAACGTTTCTCTCAGTGTATGTTCTCGATGCAAATGTCCTAACCTTAGCAGCCATAACTTCACTCGAACAGCCTTCTGTGCAGTGATGACCTTGTGCTTAGTTGACATCTTGCCATGTAAGTGGGCTGCTTGACAGGCTGCACCTTATATACATTTTGCTCAACCTTTACAGTTAAGTCATGTACTTTCTTTTCAATTTCATCAACCTTTACAGCTAAGTCATCTACTTTCTTTTTGAGAGTGATGTGGGTGCATGTCTTTAGTTCCTTAACCCTAGCATCTAATTTGTTGATTAGTCTCAGAACATCTGGGCGTATGTCTCTAGCTCAATAACTTTACATTTGATCTATATATGTTTCCATCTAGATACAGACACATTCTCTGTCTATGCACACCTATCCTCCCAGACTAAGTGTCTCACATAAGTGTGAATTTCTCCATGCTGGGATATATATTCGGTCGCAGGTTCGAATCCTGCCTCGGGCATGGATGTGTGTGATGTCCTTAGGTTAGTTAGGTTTAAGTAGTTCTAAGTTCTAGGGGACTGATGACCACAGCAGTTGAGTCCCATAGTGCTCAGAGCCATTTGAACCATTTTTTGGGAGGTATATTAACATACTCATCAGTTTTTTATGGCTATATATATATATATATATATATATATATATATATATATATATATATATATATATATATATATACATACTCCAAGAAATTCCATCTGTACCTACCATCATTCAGTTTTCTTGATTTATCAATAACAAGAAATCAATACTGTGTGTGATTCCAGCAACGTGTGCATATCTACATAAAACCACTGAGCAACATGTTGGTTGCTACATGCACCTGGTAAATATGTTTTAGATTCAAATTGTCTTCTCTGAAAGCTATAATGAGATTTGCATTATCCCTCACCAACTGTTTAAGTATTCTGGAATATGTCTAACTTAAATTAAAGACGTCAGTAATCATATGATGACGAAAACAGAAATATTGTAGAATTTGATTTTGATTTTCCACAGCATCATTGTCAAATACAAACACTGTGTTTGGCTTTACTCTCTCTGGCGGGGCAGAGTTGACTACTTTAACTTAATATTGCATATGTTACACCATCTACACCCTGTAGTATCTTTGGCAGTATGTGGGACTTGGGATGAAACAGCGTTTTCGAAAATACATACACATGCTCAAAGTGGACCCCATCTGGGTGTGTTAGAAGTGACATGAGAACATTTGACTTGCACAGCTTGAGGGACATACAATTATAGTTCATATATTATTGGGTAGGAGTACCTCATTCTTCTTCTTCTTCTTCTTCTTCTTCCAGTCTTCTTCCACACCATTACAGGACCAGTCACTTCCAACAAAATCCTGATGCTTCTCCCCCCCGCCATGATACCGACAACATCATGTTTTGGTGTGCAATGGGATTTTATAGATAAATGAACATGTGTAATAATAGTACGTGTAGCCACTATAGGACAATCATCTTATCAACTGAGCTACTACAGCTACATTATAATGAAGGGGTTATGAAGTACAAAATAACACACAGGATTTAGGATCTTGTATATATCTTTCAGCAATGATACACAGGCTGCATTACATCACGAACAAAAACCTCTGATTCATTTTTTTACAATAATTCCTGAATAACTATCTCCTGTATGCACTAAATTCCGTGTGTATCTCTCTCAAACTAATAGGCGTTCTTTTAACTTCTTCTTTTGACACCATATTGATACAACGCTCTAAATCGGTTGCATGCACACTATACATACAGAGACAGTCCATGATGTCTTTATACACAGTTTGAACCCACACCAGCCCACGGTTCAGTCTCCCCAGCACAAGGGATAGCACCATTCTTGGTCAAACAAGTTTGTAACAGTGCAGTCTTGCAGATAAATGGGTGGACTTCCAGATCTCACCATGAGTGTCAAGCCATCATACAATGATGTTATAGACAGTGTCAGGCCAGCACAGTAACTGTCCAGAGATTGAGAATACTAGGAGGTCATCTGTTCATTGATGCAGGGTTCTGCATGACAAAGTTCATCCCATTCTAACTCTGTAAACTACACTTTAACACTTCTCGATGCATTTCAATCCTTAACACAACATGCCAGTCACTGTCAATTGATGTTTCTATACCAACATGTAACCGCTTTGAACCGCTAACTGTTAAGTTATACTCTTCAGTTAAAACTTCCGGGCTGAGAGGCCGTGGTCGATGTATAAAATTTCCACCTGACGTTTCGTCTCCAGCTGCGGGAGACATCTTCCGAGGTCGTCCGGCTACTGCCACTGAGGCTCCAGGTACTCTCGCATTTATAGAGCGCATAGAGGGCACCACCATTCGTCACGTGATGCCCACAGTATGCCTATCTTTGGAGGCGTCATTATTCTCGATTAAGAGTAATCGATTGTCATTCTTCTTGCGCAACGTTGACATCCATATTTTGTCCAAATTTAAAACTTCCTCTTTTCTATTAAAATTGTTGTGGTGTTTGTGGATCTCTATTGCTTCCCTATACATGCGTGCATGATAATGGGATGTTCGTGCTAGAACGCTAGTCTCATTAAATTTAATTTCGTGGTTCCCATCTCGAAAAACATGCTCAGCTACGGCCGATTTTTCGATGTGTCCTAAGCGACAGTTTCTCTTATGTTCGGCTAATTGATCGAGCCCTCCATCAAAGAAGAAAAGAAGCCAGAATTCCAGAGCAACAACGGTCACCTACTGGAAAAGTTTTCTTACCGTTCATTAATAAAGTCACGGACCGCATCGGCAAAGTTTTGGCTAAACATGGGATCGAAACTATCTTCAGACCCACCAAGAAGATTAAGGAATATTTAAGAACTGCAAAAGACGCTCGACACCCCCTAGCAACACCTGGGGTATACAAAATTCCATGCAGTTGTGGACAAGTATACATTGGGACAACAAAAAGAAGTGTAAACACCCGCTTAGGATGTCGACGTTGCGCAAGAAGAATGACAATCGATTACTCTTAATCGAGAATAATGACGCCTCCAAAGATAGGCATACTGTGGGCATCACGTGACGAATGGTGGTGCCCTCTATGCGCTCTATAAATGCGAGAGTACCTGGAGCCTCAGTGGCAGTAGCCGGACGACCTCGGAAGATGTCTCCCGCAGCTGGAGACGAAACGTCAGGTGGAAATTATATACATCGACCACGGCCTCTCAGCCCGGAAGTTTTAACTGAAGGCTATTCCGGCCGTGAAAGCCTGCACTGTATGTTAAGTTATAAGTGAAAAGCAGTAGAGGACTGTGAGGAATCGGCAGCTTCTCATCCTCGACATCAATCAACACAGCCTTTGCAGTAGCACTGGAAAGTTCTGGAATGGTGCATATGTTGGAGTCCAGCTCAGTCTTCCAGAGCCCACATACATATTTATTGGTTCCAACATGCTGACCAGTTTCACTGGAGTATCACACTCCACTGCAGGTCCCAAAAAGCTGGATGTTGCCTTCATTGATGCTGCGGACAAAAAGAGTATGAACCATTGTTACATATGATAATAGCAACTACAGACAGAGAGAGAGAGATGAAGATGTATTATTCAGCAAGGAGTAATTGCTCTTATGCTTCTTCCTATTCCGCTGGGGGTCACTGCGCGATTTACAGTGTTGATCCTTCATGGTTCTTCACCGTCCAGAGACTTGTGAGCTACCGCATCCGCCTTAGACTGGTGAGCTACCATGTGTGCCCTATATCCCCTATGTCATGATCACATGACCGGAAATTAATTAGTCAGTCAATTTATTGGTGTCAACAGTATTAAAAAAAAGTTCAAATGTGCGTGAAATCTTGTGAGACTTAACTGCTAAGGTCATCAGTCCCTAAGCTTACACACTACTTAATCTAAATTATCTTAAGGACAAACACACACACCCATGCCTGAGGGAGGACTCGAACCTCCGCTGGGGCCAGCTGCACAGTACATGGCTGCAGCGCCTTGGACCACTCGGCTAATCCCGTGCTATCCAACAGTATTCCTGGATCGATTCCCAGTCAGGCGTTTGCCTTGGAAGGAGTTCTTGGATGCACCAGTATCAAGCAGGGAAAGGCTTGGGGCTTTCCTGGGTAAATGCTACTTTGTTTTGGTTTGGTCTGGCCATGACTGACGGTGCGTGCAGGCCCAGGAGTGGCACGTGACAGGAAGTAGTCACTTGCTAATACCTTTCTAATACCGTGAGATGGCTGGCGAGCCTTCGTAGGATGGTGCAGCAGCTGACAGCAGTTGCAGCTCCGAGCGCGTCTCGTGTGGCCTCTTTCCGAATTGGACACCAACACATGGTATAGCCCAGCAATCACGATAAATTTAGCACAATCACTCACAGTGTAATCATGTGTGGTGAGTGTTTCATGACAGTATTCCTTACAAAATGGGAATACAAAATGCCACAAGTGCCTAAATATGTCACACAGTGCAATCAGTTTCCTGACAAATAGTTTAAATAAACAATATTCCACACACTTCAATCGTTTTCCAGCCAATCAATCAATATTTCCAGAAGGGGACTGTATCCACCAAGGACAACTGTCTCACACAAAAAGGATTTCAATTTAATCATTTACAGCTAGAGGGGGGCTATTCGAATAACACAGGCCTGACCTGAAGCAGCTTGTGTTCCATGACAGAATACCGAAAGTGGCACAATATATTAAGGGGAGAGGGATACCTCAACTGAGCGATTTCCCACCAATTTTTTCGATCAATTTAATAAATTAGTCAATTAATTTGTTATCAAAAGTGCTGACATAGAGTAGAACAATAGGTTAAGGGGGTGACAAAGACAGTGCGCCAGAGCAGTGGATAGAGCAGCTGCAGCAATGATACCACAGGTGCCAACACTAGCATCTCCATGACCACCGATGTGCAGCTGCAAGCATGAACCTCTGAGGGAAGAGCTCATGGGGGGAGGGTATAAAAGTTAGCCATGCGCCCTCAAGAGCTCAGTTTGTTAATGCATCTGACTATGATGATATGTCTGATCACTGAAATATGGTACCCATTGGACACTGTGAACTGATAGTACACATGTGAACTTTACAATTTAAAAAATGTAGCCTATATCCATCCCAATAGTCATTAGAGAATCATGTAAAAATTTCAAGTATGCAAGTCAAGAACTCTTCGAAAGTTTGCCATCAACATTTCCCCTTGACATAGTATATTACAATGTGGGCCAAATAAAAGTGAGTAATAGGGTAACAAGGACACCGCAAAAGTTTGTTAGTGCAGGTTACCTACATCTTGGGCATGTCTACATTCAGGGGTGAGCATACGTTCCTCCTTTGATTGACAGATCTTTAACCTATTCTTCTGCTAGGAGGATTAAGACCCCCTGGGGATATTCCTTCCTTTTGATTGACAGATCCTTAAGCTATTGCCCCCCTCCTTCTCCCCCCCAAACTCCCCTTCCCCACCAGCCCTCAGCTGACTCTCCTCGCCTATCCAAGCTCACTTTTGATATCAATTTAATTGACTAATTAATTAAATAGATCAATTACTTAAATCCATCCTCTGGGAAACACCCAGCCCTCCCCCTCCCCTCCCCCTCCTGGAAACTGGCGGGAGAAAGACTATGTTGATTGGCCATTTGGAGGGAAATGTATTGCAGTGTATGGGATATTGTTTAAACAATTGAAACAATATAGTTTATTTATTTATTTTAAAGAATTTGGTGGGAAATCGGTTGCAGTGTATGGAAGATTGTTTAAACTATTTAGGCAATGTGTGGAATATTGTTTATTTATTTATTTATGGCAGTGAATGGAATATACTTTATCTATTTATCTAAAGTATTTGGCAGGAAATCGACTGCAGTGTATGGAATATTGTTTAAAGAATTTAGACTATGTGTGGAATATTGTTTATTTAAACAATTTATGGAATACATGGTGGTGTTTGCAAAATAGATTATTTATTTAGTTAAAGAATTTGTCAGGGAAGTGACTCCACTGTATGGAATACTGTTGATTTAAACAGTTTGTGGGTGACATAAAAGTATGGAATATTTAAACAATACCTGCGCTTTTCTATTCTGATCGCACATGGAAACGTTGAGTGGGCTTAGATTACTATTGCTGCCAGAGTCATGGATGTTAAGGCTCTTATTTTTTATTTGTCTCACTTTTCAAAGCACACTGGTGTGCACACGGGAAAATCTGAATAATTATGTGGCTATCTAAAAATTCATGACATATTTCGAAACTCACCGCTGCTTTCTGCATGCAGACAAATTACGAAAACTTCAGCAGCAGACTATTTTGTACAAATCGAGAAACATATATTGCACTGACAGTTGAACCCTGCAAAAAGGGTCTATGGATCATTAATGGAATGAAGAGCTATGTAGTAGACACTGTTTCAGATCTCCCGTGTGTGCGTCTATCGTCATGGCGCCGCCAAGAAGGTCAAAACAGCCCAATGTCCTAATTAAAGATCATACTACTAAATACCACTGGCTACAGACCAGATATCGGCCCCCTTTGATCTAGCCCCCTCGCATCATGTCTCTGTCTCTCTCAACAGACCACTCCTTGTTTGAGTGAATCTACGTTTCCAAACATTAAGATGGAGGTTTTCATCTCTCCTCACAATACTGCAATCCTGTTTCTAATGCTGGAAACAAAGGGAAAGCTGACGCAGTTTCGATTTCATGAATAGAGTTAAATAATCCATTGCACTACGCTGTCAAATTAATTGTTTAACAATTTACAGAAGTCAAATAGTATATTTAAAGCCTTCGCCTCCGCCTTACGATGATCCTTCGCCATAACAAAACATATTTTAAACGTTTGAGTATCACACGAAAACACTATGGAAATCAAGAAAAGTAATTTCCACTACAACCAGATCATACCGCTAAATATATCCAAGGTCTTGTAAGCGTCAACGTTTGAGAACACAAACGCCCTCCTCCACCACAACATATCTACTATACATATCCGGAGAAATAAAAATCCTTTGCATTGAGAAGCACTAAACATGATACACTTAAACCACGACCTAATTGGTAGTAATAAGCTGTTCATGTCTAAATGTCAGATGTCACTATCAATCAGGAACCTGACACCGCTACTGGGTTTTTAAAGTACCTTATAACCCCTAAGCTCCTTCTCTCCACTACATTCGGAAGAAGGAGAAGGAAGAAGGCCTACTGCATGACAGGATAGAGACAACAGCAAATACCTCTGCAAGACTGAGTCCACTGCAATGTATTGAAGAAGCAGAAAACACGACACACTTAAACCATAATCCAGTCCATAGTAACAACTTGTCATGGCTGGATGTCAGAGATTGCTATCCAACGGGAATCTGAAGTCGCGATTGTGTTTTTAAAGCACTGTAGAATTCTTAAATTGGTTCTCACCACTACATTTGGAAGGAAGAAGCCCCACTGCATGATAGGACAGAGACAACAGCAAATACCACTTCAAGACAGAGTTCACTGCAATGTATTGAGAAGTGTTGCACGTGACACACTTAAACCATGACCTAGTCCACAGCAGTACTTGCTGTGGGTAGATGTGGGGATTGTTGAAACCCTCGCACATCCAGCCCTTTCACCTCCCAGATGTCCACTCACAGCACGCTAAACCCCTCAAACGCCGCTGGCGCCAACGTTCAGAGACCAGAGGAACTACAGCCATAGCCACAGCTGCAGTCGTGGAAGCGTGTGGACGCCAGAGAGCACCACCTTCGTCCTTGGAGGGCATCTGGGGATGATTGGGGTGGTAGGAATTCGGATGTTATCAATACGTTCAGCACAAACGCCCATCATTTTGAATCTTCTCTCATGCAAAACACACACGTCTGCATTGTCACGCTCACCCAACATACTGGGCACTTCGTCAGCCCTCGCTGGCGTGGGCAAGATCAGACGGGTCAGCGCATCCTTGTACCCATCACAGGCTGAGCTAATCCGTTACTTCCAGTTGCCAACTCCTCGTGACCACCACTGCAACCAGCCACAGTGCACTGCACAACAAGCAGCAGCAGCTTGGACACATGCAGTAGTTCTAAACAATTCGACCCCGACATAGACCACCCAGTTTAAAAAACCCACTTTACCCAATCCGAGGCAGCGATGTTATTGACCATAACCTTGAATTTCTCATACGAAATGTAGTTTTCTCCCGTTCATATGAGTTATTTTCGAAAATAGAATAAATCGGACAAAACTCACGTTTCCACACTGATGAAGTACTGTTCATGTTGTGAAAGTCCTATACAGAATTATGGCCATCTAACTGTTCTTTCATCAGGTAGAAAAATATATTTTCTTATTTCTGGCGTTGGCTATATTCCATCTAACTGTTCTTTCATCAGGTAGAAAAATATCTTTTCTTATCTCTCACGTCATGCACCACAGGACTAGAGTATTAAACTCATTTTTGGCTCAGGATGGATCGGTAAGGTCTACTACCACAGTCACAGGACGGTCCCTCACTTTCGGACTCTCGCTTAAGGTAATTTCACAGAGAAGTTGTACATATGGAGCGCTTATTTCAATAGTGGTACAAGTCCATTTTTGCACATATTGAGATACAGAGTCCTAAAGTTAAATGAGCGCTGAAAAATCTGCAGTTGAGATACCAGAAATATTCAGGCATATGGCTTCTTGCTATAGATGAGCCGTTCTCTCTGTTTGGCTCATTAAGTTCAGAAGCATTATAGACAGAAAAGTGGAGGTAATGGACTTGTACCACTATTGAAATAAACCCTTCGTATAAGGTTTATACTATGTATCACTTTACAAATTCGGTAATACATCTGATTTTATTACGATAGTCGTCTGTACCTGTGTAAGTGAGATATTCAAATATCTTTGAAAGATATCATCACAAAGAAAAAAAAATCAAGTCAAAAATCATATCCATGGTGCCCTAGCCATCACCTCCACCCACCAGGCGGCATGTCACTGATATCAAACTGATAGGCTCATTAATTAAACTGATCATGAGAGTCAGTTTGCATGGCGAGTAATTCTTCTTTCTCAGCAGTCGGATTACATACACCAGGCAGTTCAAATGGGAAT
Source organism: Schistocerca gregaria (assembly GCF_023897955.1). NCBI lineage: Eukaryota > Metazoa > Arthropoda > Insecta > Orthoptera > Acrididae > Schistocerca > Schistocerca gregaria. The sequence goes on from NC_064931.1 coordinate 751,165,199, forward strand.
CCATGGAGGGAAGACGATGATCTTTTAGAGGAACAATGTTGAGAACTGACATTTGAAGCTGATCAGAGGAGGACTCTACTGCCGGCAACATAGATTTCGCGTAAGGATTGCGCTTTTAAAAACACGATCATAGTGACTACATTACCGTCACCCTTCATAAAAAGCCGTCTTTATTCTACAGGCACACACAAAAGTCTTTGATAGCGTTACGATTCCTGGTAGAGACGTTGTCTGCTATTTGGAATCAAGCCTTTCCAGTCAACCATATACTTGCGTTGTATCTTTTAATGATTACAGCCACTGGTGAATCACATTCATGGCACTCTCATATCTCAAAACGTGTCATCTTTTCCGAACCTATCTGCTACAACAAAATTTCATAGTGGCTTTAGACAGTCCTCTGCATCTTGTAACTGTTCCACAGACTATGCCCCGCCCTCCCTGCAGTTTCGTCTATGGATCATCGCAGTTTAAGTCGGAACTGAATACAAGTCTGAGAGCGCTATATCTACCAGCTTCTCCAGCCCGTGGAAACCTACTGAGCTGAGTTAATGCGATAGGACCGTCTTTATTGACCACTCGGTGGAAATTGGAATATGTTGTCGTAGCTCCATCAATGGTGGATGGTGTGTAAGGCAAGCGCTAAACAACGCTTTATCCTGCACCAAGAGGTCATAGTATAAAATGACAGTACAAGCAGTTACTGGAACTGGAAGGAGAAGGACGACGATTTGGCTTCTGGATTGCTGTGCATCTCCAAACTACTGAAAAGTACTAGAGTCCAAAGGAGATACGTGTACCGCAGAGTCCATTCATGTCCGTCACCCAAACATTCTCCCTATCGCCATTATTTTGTACCATCCAACAGAGAAAAAGTACGAACTATAAAAACCCCATTAACTTCATCCAATAGAGAACTAGATGAGATTTTACCATGGCCATGTGAAAAACAAATACCATCTCTGTGCTGGCATCGAGCAAATGTGGCGAGCTTATTAAATATACAGATATTGATCCACTCAGTCTCCTCTACAGACTAGTGTAAAGTTTCATCGCCTATACTGTAGGGCCATACCCCACAGACTATAGTCATAAGAGAGCGTCCCTGTTATGCCGTCTGATATATTATTGTTTCTGCTGTAACACGTTCAGGGAGCGTGTGACACATGAAAGTCTGTTCGGGTTTGCTGCCGGATCCTAAAATCAACTCGATTCGATATTTCGACGATCCAACTGGTCGCCATCTTCAGGAGAAAGCTGCTCCTGCTGATTAGTCCCTCTGAGAACTGACGCTAGGCTGCCTGGCGTTCTCAGCAGGAACAGCATTCTCCTGAAGATGGCGACCAGCTGGATTTGCGAAATGTCGAATCGAGTTGATTTTAGGGTCCGGAAGCAAAACCAAAGAGACTTTGAAGACTTATTATGCCAGGAAAGCCTACGATGTCAGAGCGTGTGACACAGCTTTGCACACTGCCAACTTTTTTTTCCATCACTACTTTGAGATCTGTGTCAGGTTCTCAACACATATTAACATGTTTCGATCCATTGGCTCTGATCGAATGCTTTACATCGCAGAACGTAAATTATGCTGCTGCTCCCACAACACATACACACAGGGTGATTTTAAGTAAAGACAATCACAACGTATGGAAACTGAAAGGGTCTTGGGGCCTTTTGGAGCATTTCCAAATAGCTGTCCGAAGGTAACTGACAACCTCTACATTTAAACTCATCTTTCACAGTAATGGGATAGCAGATGGCTTGGTATTCCATTACGATTGATTCCTCCTCATACTGCATTCATGTTCCTGACCACGGTTTTGGTGCTGGCCATCTGCAGAAGGTGTTGCCTCTCTGCCAAGACTCTTCCTCCATCTCAAACAAGCGATGTCAGTCAATCAGTATGTGGGGCAATCCACAGCACACCAGTGGATGGAAGGGATGGAAAACACGCCATCGATGTACTGTAATAAGCTTCACAGTTGATAGTGCTGGAAATTTTAGCAATTTTGCCAAATTTCTTCCGTAATTTCAACGCTGACCAATGACATGACAGCATGCTTCCCAATTTCTGTATCATCGCTAAAACCGCCCCTCCTCTACTTCGCGAGTACCACTGCGAATGTAGATACATGACAGTGCAATATGTCCATTCATTGTTAATTCTCAAACATATATACCAAAGTTTACCAGATAGTGATCTATGTAGGTCTAGCACTTCGATCATAGTGCGTAATTTACGATTACGTATGTCTGTCTTTCCCTATACTAATGGGAATCACAGAGCATCCTCGCATTCTTAGGATGAAGGTAGAGATTGAAAGATTTCCTCCCATTATCTTTGACCAATCCTCCCTGCAACACTTTCACCAATTTAATCTGCAGCTGACCAGAAGTAGACTCCTACATTCCATGATTCTTGAAGAAGCAGAGGGAGCTGAGGCTGTAACTGCTGCTCTGTACCAAACCAATCTTACTCACGACATCTATACGAGTCCACAATATTTCTCCAGATGCCCGCACGTCGAGGAGCTTAGCAACCCTTATATGTGTATAGTACATTCCTGGAATTGGAAAAAAGAACACATTGACATCGGTGTGTCAGACCCACCATACTTGCTCGGGACACTGCGAGAGGGCTGTACAAGCAATGATCACACGCATGGCACAGCGGACACACCAGGAACCGCGGTGTTGGCCGTCGAATGGCGCTAGCTGCACAGCATTTGTGCACCGCCGCCGTCAGTGTCAGCCAGTTTGCCGTGGCATATGGACCTCCATCGCAGTCTTTTAACACTGGTAGCATGCCGCGACAATGTGGACGGGAACCGTATGTGCAGTTGACGGACTTTGAGCGAGGGCGTATAGTGGGCATGCGGGAGGCCGGGTGGACGTACCGCCGAATTGCTCAACACGTGGGGCGTGAGGTCTCCACAGTACATCTATGTTGTCGCCAGTGATCGGCGGAAGGAGCACGTGCCCGTCGACCTGGGACCGGACCGCAGCGACGCACGGATGCACGCCAAGACCGTAGGATCCTACGCAGTGCCGTAGGGGACCGCACCGCCACTTCCCAGCAAATTAGGGACACTGTTGTTCCGGGGGTATGGGCGAGGACCATTCGAAACCGTCTCCATGAAGCTGGGCTACGGTCCCGCACACCGTTAGGCCGTCTTCCGCTCACGCCCCAACATCGTGCAGCCCGCCTCCAGTGGTGTCGCGACAGGCGTGAATGGAGGGACGAATGGAGACGTGTCGTCTTCAGCGATGAGAGTCGCTTCTGCCTTGGTGCCAATGATGGTCGTATGCGTGTTTGGCGCCGTGCAGGTGAGCGCCACAATCAGGACTGCATACGACCGAGGCACACAGGGCCAACACCCGGCATCATGGTGTGGGGAGCGATCTCCTACACTGGCCGTACACCTCTGGTGATCGTCGAGGGGACACTGAATAGTGCACGGTACATCCAAACCGTCATCGAACCCATCGTTCTACCATTCCTAGACCGGCAAGGGAACTTGCTGTTCCAACAGTACAATGCACGTCCGCATGTATCCCGTGCCACCCAACGTGCTCTAGAAGGTGTAAGTCAACTACCCTGGCCAGCAAGATCTCCGGATCTGTCCCCCATTGAGCATGTTTGGGACTGGATGAAGCGTCGTCTCACGCGGTCTGCACGTCCAGCACGAACGCTGGTCCAACTGAGGCGCCAGGTGGAAATGGCATGGCAAGCCGTTCCATAGGACTACATCCAGCATCTCTAAGATCGTCTCCATGGGAGAATAGCAGCCTGCATTGCTGCGAAAGGTGCATATACACTGTACTAGTGCCAACATTGTGCATGCTCTGTTGCCTGTGTCTATGTGCCTGTGGTTCTGTCAGTGTGATCATGTGATGTATCTGACCCCAGGAATGTGTCAAGAAAGTTTCCCCTTCCTGGGACAATGAATTCACGGTGTTCTTATTTCAATTTCCAGGAGTGTAGATATGAAAGTGTTGTGATGATATAACAGACGGTTAAGAAGAAGAAGAAACGTTTGATTTTTACGCCTGATGGAACTCCAGACAGACGGAGTTTGATGAATTTGACGTAAATCAACTACCCTATCAATTCTAAAATATCTGGCGACAGTACCAATAAAATATTGGTAAGAGAGAACATAAACACGTGCATTGCTAAGGCTACAGGGTTCTTTTTTTTCACAGAATATGTTTAGTAGATATGTTGTGGTGGAGGAGGGCGTTTGTGTTTTCAAATGTCGGTGCTTACAATATCTCTGGTATATTTTGCACTACAGTATATTTGTGGCGGAAATTTCATTTCCCGATTTCCATAGTGTTTGCGTGTGATACTCAAACATTTAAAGTATGTTTTATTATGGTGAAGGATCATCGTAAAGTGGTGGTGAGTGTTTTAAGCCATCTACTTGACTCCTGTAAATTGTTAAACAGTTAATTTGACAGCATAGTGCAATGGATTATTTAACTATATTTCTGATATCGAAACTGCGTCAGCTTTCCCTTTGTCTCCAGCATTAGGCAACAGGAATACAGTATTCTGAGGAGAGATGAAAACCTCCACCTTCGTGTTTGGAAGTGTTGGTTCACTCAAACATGGAGTGACCTGTTGAGAGAGACAGAGACATGAAGCGAGTCTCCAATTACTCAATCAACAGAATGCCACCACTTTATGCTTTGTTTGGAGGGGAAGGGGGGGCGAGATCAAAGGGGACCGATATCCGGTCCGTAGACAGTGGTATTTAGTAACATGATCTGTAATTAGGACATTGGGCTGTTTTGACCATCTTGGCGGTGCCTGACGATAGATGCACACACATGAGATCCGAAACAGTGTCTACTACATCGCACATCATTCCATTCATGATTTATAGACCCCTTTTGCAGGGTTCAACTGTCAGTACAATGTATATATATGTTTCTCGATTTGTACAAAATAGTCTGCTGCTGAAGTTTTCGTAATTTGTCTGCATGCAGAAAGCAGCGGTGAGTTTCGAAATATGTCATGAATTTTTAGATAGCCACATAATTATTCAGATTTTCCCGTGTGCACACCAGTGTGCTTTGAAAAGTGAGACAAATAAAACATAAGAGCCTTAACATCCTTGACTCCTGCAGCAAATATAAACTAAGCCCACTCAGCGTTTCCATGTGTGATCAGAATAGAAATGCGACTCTATTGTTTAAATATTCCATACTTCCTTGTCACCCACAAACTGTTTACATCAACAGTATTCCATACAGTGGAGTCACTTTCCTGACAAATTCTTTAACTAAATAAATAAACTATGTTGCAAACACCACCTTGTATTCCATAAATTGTTTAAATAAAGAATATTCCACATGTAGTCTAAATTGTTTAAACAATATTCCATACACTGCAATCGATTTCCCGCCAAATGCTGTACATAAATAAATAAAGTATATTTCATACACTGTCATAAATAAATAAACGATATAAAACACATTGCCTAGATTCTTTAAACAATCTTCCATACACTGCAACCGATTTCCCACCAAATTCTTTAAAATAAAAAAATAAACTATATTGTCTCAATTGTGTAAACAATATTCCATACAAGATTTTGAAGCCATTTTGACTTTCCTCGACTGTGACTGTGTCAAGAAATATGCAAAGGTGTTTTTTTAAAATTACTGCTACCAGCCACAAACTTTATCAATTATTATATTACTTATTTATCTAGCGACATGTTTCGAGGGTTAAACCTCATCTTCAGGCTAAATGGCATTACAAAAACAACTTTACAATAAGGTCATACTGATGCCATTTAGCCTGAAGATGAGGTTTAACCCTCGAAACATGTCGCTAAATAAATAAGTCATATAATAGTTGACAAAGTTTGTGACTGGTAGTGGTAATTTAAAAAACACCTTAACAAATATCCCATACACTGCAATCGATTTCCCTCCAAATGGCCTACGAACAGAGTCTTTTCCCCACCAATTTCCAGGTGGGGGAGGGGAAGTGGAGGGCGGAGTGTTTCCCAGAGGGTGGATTTAACTAATTGATCGATTTAATTAATTAGTCAATCAAATTCATATCAAAAGTGTGCTTGGATCAGGTAGGAGAGTTCCCCGAGCACTGGGAAAGATGGAGTTGGAGGGGGAGAAGGAGGAGGATGTTGGGAGCAGTAGCTTAAGGACCTGTCAATCAAAAGGAGGAATGATCCCCAGGAGGTCAGAACCTGTCAATCGAAAGGATGGATTATCCACAGGGGGTCTTAGTCCTCGTAGCAGAACAATAGGTTAAGGGCCTGTCAATCAAAGGAGAACAAAAGATTTGTCTTTGACTGTATGCATGCCCCTGTTGTAGGCAACCCATACTCACAAACTGTCCTGATGTCCTTGTTGCACCACTACTAAAGTGGCCTGGAGAACAGAGTGCCAAGGTGCAATGAAACACAACAGAGGAAAGGAAATACAGGACTAACCTGACTACATCAGACGTTGAAAATGGCCACAATCAATCTCTTGTCACTTTTAGGCCCTGGTCAGAAAGATACTGAAAGTGTATCGAAGCTGGACAGCTGAAATTGTTGCAGTTTCAGCCGAAAAGTTCTGCTGTAGTTCTTGAACACTATGTGTGTTGTTGCAACACACTTTAGACTTTTGGACTCCCCACACAAAGTAATTGCACACTGACATGTCTGGCGACCTGGGTGGCCAACTAGTGCTGCGCCCAGACTTATCTCTATTAACATCTTTACCAGGCTTGAAGATTGTGTAAAGGTGCTCCAAGATGTGGCTGGCTGTGTGGGCAGTTTATCCATTGTGTTGGAAGTAACTTTAGGTCTTTTCCTCCTCCATTAATGCTGCCACACATGATTCCAAAATATTGGCAATTTAATCTGACGAAGTCAGCATCTGATGGAAGAAGATGGGACCAGTACTGTGGTGTGCAGACACTGCATGCCAAACCTCAACCTTGTCATCATGAAGTAGTTTTTTGTGGAAGTTATGCAGATTCTCCGATGACCAGAGCCTGTGATTCTCTGAGTTGACATAACTGTTGAAGTGAAACCAGGTTTCATCAAACATAAAGAAAAGAAGATCCATGACCAAGCCATTTGTTGTTTTCTCAGTGACCAGCCACGGACAAAACTGGAGATGCTGAGGAGCATGGGCTGGTTTTAGTGCATGAACAATAGGCGCTTGGTAGGGACGAATATTCAGGTTCAGGTGGAGTATTTGTCCTAATGATCGACATGATATACCGATCTCTTGTGACAGGCATCGGGGTGGTTTGGTAGAACTCTGAAACATTTTCTGGTGAATCACAGTCACATTTTCTGGTGTGTGGACATGTTTCGATATTTTTGACTTGTTTAAAACAGATCCTGCTTGACCCCATTTTCGTACTAAACATTGCATGGCACTCTTTGCTGACACTTTGACTCCATTAAACTTTTGAGGAAACAACTGACCACACCATTTCCACGACTTTGTTGTCACGTAACTTTCCACAACAAACACCTCTTCCGCCACTGTGAGTACCATCGTCCCCTTTGTACTACTCCTCTCACACTGACACAGCCTGTGCAACTCTCTGAACCCGTGTGGATCACGTGGCATTCATACACAAGGTGTGTGTCATAGGGTGTAGTCATATGCATACATTCACATCCAGTCGTATCCACTCCTCTGGACCACTTTTATTTGCTCTATGATGTATATAGATATATGGTGAACATTAATACAATCGACAAACGGCAGAATCGGATTCCTGACTGGAAATGGAGGAAAAAAAGGTCCTATGAACATATGAAATCGACAGTCCCAGAATACAGAACAGAGATGCATCACATCCACTTCACAAAAGATGCTAAAATGAGCTCCATGAGATGCAATGCACGAGTTCACATGTCGCATCATGTGTTGCCACACACTTTAGCATGTTTCAGCTTTTCTCCGAATAGTTCCGCAGCTGGAGTTTGTATTAGGGTTTGTCTCAATATCCTGTAGAACCCGGTACTCTGTTGTATACACAGTGTGCCGTCTCCCTGCATGTTCGTTTGTCTGAAAGAACCCATAATGAAACAAACGCCCAAACAGGGCTTGAAATGTTGTATCGTGTGGTTGGTGTCTGTGAGGCCACTTATTTCAGTATAACTGTGCAGCCTCTTGCCCATTTCCATATGCTTGGCCACATACAAACACCATCTTGAATTGTTCCTGACACATATACCAGACCGTTCTGCTGCTTACAGTATGCAGCATCATTCACACAGCCTGAAACACACAAGGAGCACATGGAACATGGTCAGTGGAACTATCAATTGACAGCACCATTTACTGTGGCTACAATGCATTTTTGGACACATGCTCATAGGACCTTTTTTCCTCAATTTCCAGTCAAGAATCTGTCCCTGCAGTTTGTCGGTTTTATTAATGTTCATATCTATTTATATAGCATATATAATAAAACATGTAACCTATGTTTGTCTGAACGTTTATTAGAGCGTTGTGTAAAAGTCTGAAGTAAATCAGTCAAGACATTTTCGAGATTTTTGGTAACAACAAAAACCTTAACTAGTCTTTATTGAGGGTGTTCAGAAATTACCGTTACAAACTTGTAGGATTTGTAGAGAAGAATGAGTACATAATATTTCGAATAGGAACCCTTCTCTGGAAACATGCCTTTCCCGATCTACTACGATTTCAGTTCAGATACATATTGCGTCCATGTCTGTTGGGGAAAAGAGAAAAGTTTCTGAGATGCTTGTACTGGTATGCAACAGGCTAGACGATGACGTATACCACGTTAGAAAGTCACCTTATGTCACTTAGCATCTGCTTGCTGCAAGACTTATTCAATGCCTGTGTGATTTCAGTACATTAAACATGGTTCAGCACAAGTTTTCGGAATACACAGACACACTGCTAGTCAGCTGTATCACGAACGCTTTCCATAACGTAGCTTAGCATTGCACAAACTTTTTGCCCAAGTTACACAGTGGTTCCAAGAAACAGCTATCTTGACCTTGAGGAGACAGGACTGTGGTGCTCCATAACAACGCTGTACACTTAAATTTGAAGAAGATGTACTCTATTGCATTGTAGAGAACCCATCAATGAGTACTTGAATAATTGTTCCAGCAATTAGTGTCAGTCACAGTATCTTCTGGAATGTTCTGCACAAGCAATAACTACATCTGTACCACTTATTAAGGGTACACACTATGGGTCCAGTTGATTTTCCACAACATGTTGTCTAATGCATGTGGTGCCTGCACCACTGTCTCACCACACCCCTGTTTCCACACTGAGTTCGATTCACAGATGAATGTAAGTTCACTAGGGACTGTGTTTTGAATTTGCGAATCAGCCATATCTAGGCAGACAAAAACCCATGTGCCATGCATGAACAGGGATTTCAGCACCATCTTGGTATTAATGTGTGGGCAGGTATTCTGGATGGTCATGTGATGGGCCATACATCATTCCACTCAAGCTAACTGATCCTACGCACCTGATCTTCCTAAAAAAACGTATTGGATCCGTTCTTGAAAGCTGTGTCACTGAATGTGAAAAGTCCCCTTGGAAAAATTATAAATGATTGTGCTTAAAAAGACACACAATATTTTTAGCGCAACGCAATCTGACTTTCAAAAATCCCTACAAAAGAATGGCCCTGACTAACATTAACCTATATGTTTCACAAATCGCTTACCTCACAAAAATCTTTGTTACTCGAACTACTGCAATACAGCGAGCGCCACTACTGCCAGCTAACTAAAAGATTCAAACTACGGAAGGCACTAACTACTGATAGGCATAGTTAGCAAATGAAAGATTTTGACAGAGTACAAACAATGTATTTACCTCAATAGTGTTCAAAAGTCATAATGTATGTAGCAGTTCATGACATCCAGATTACAAATTTCAAAACTCCGCCATCTCTCTCCCCACATCCACCACTGCTGGCGGCTCACCTCCAACTGCGCAACGCTACGCGCTGTTAACATCCATCTGCCCAACAACACAAAGGCGAGTATTACAACAATGCCAACCAGCCACAAACTGCACACAGCACAGCCAGTGATCTTCATACAGAGCGCTACGTCGCGTTACCAATAAAACAACCTAAACAGCCTACTTACATAGCCCCCATGCTTCCCACAAAAATTTTTACAAATTGTTTTGGGCAGTGGCCAATGCAGATTTGAAAAAAATTTTCATAATTACAATAACAAAGAAATGAAATGCACACACATGTCGAAACAATGTTGGTCAAAAGCTAAACTTTCTCACAGTCCATAAAGACAATCCTGATCGTTCATGACAAGTAAAATAGCAGTGTTTTTCTCAAAGTCTGAGCAGTAAAAGAAAATGCACATGGAAGTAGTGGATTTCCATACATTCTTTAAGAAGTAGTGTTGTCTTTCCAACGGAAAGACAGTGCTGGCTCGTGACATGCAGACAGGTAATAGGCCACAACAGAGCAAACCCACAGCAGAGTCATTCGAAGTTTTGAAGAATATTGGTAGGTAGGTCATCACGGAGCAGACCCACTGTAGTCCTGGTAGAGAGTATGGTATTGGTCAGCCACCAGAGGTGCAGACCCACTGCAGTCCTTGTAAAAATAATGGTATTGGTGGGCCATCAAAGATGCATACCAACTGTAGTCCTTGTAGAGACGACCAGCAGCCATCTGGTGCGACTGTGCACGTGCACAATCACCATCGAAGAGTCTTGCGGAGAATATAGCAAGTCCATAAACCACCACTTGTGCACTCACAATTTTTTTTTGAAATGTCCTTAGAACCAGCAATGCTGTTATCCAGTTCCTTGCTGAATTATTAACACAAGTCCAAACACTATTAGTCCCTACTTCTCACATATTGTCCATATACTATGACCAACAGAAACGTGTGCAATGAAATGTAACTTACAAGTTACTTAATTTGATGAACTGGTGTCAATTACAATTTTATAACATAAGAATACAATAACAAAGGTACAAAATACATCATTAAAGGCATAACAATACAGATAACATTTGTAGTAAAACAGGCTTTACAAAACAATAGAAATTAACATATACATCAGTGTTACAGGAATTATGACATAAGTAAATACATAAACGATCAGAATAACTTTTGAAACATCAACTTCACACATGAGCATTAAAACAAAACAGAATAAATAATGCTAAGCATCTTTACAAGGTAAATAACATAGTATTAGAAAAATTCTACAACATAACTCGTATCAGCTAAACACACAAAGACAGGAAAAATACAAATACGCAAGGGTACACAAACACATAGAGGGATAACACAAAAGGAAGGGACAGGGTTTGTTTTAGTGCAGTATTTTGCATAGAGATCTCCCTTCGTTCATCATTATTCCCAAAAAGTCCTATCTAAGCCTGCTTTCTGTATTCTGTTCACATCCTCTTTCAAAAATAGTTTTTCTCCACTGTACACTACTTTTTTGGCCAAACCGTTTTCTTATAGCTTTTCAATGCATTTCTTCCAGTTCGTCATAACTTGTTCTCTTATTTGGCGTACCCCATCTTAAGCTAACTTAAATCTACTGAGCTCAGATGCTAAACTAAGGGATGAGGCAATGCAGCAGCACAAAATAATTAACACAAACAGCAATGACAAAAATTCAAATTGGCAAAGCAAGCAGCAATATTACAACTAATATAAGGCAATGAGCAGCAAACAAGAATAATAAATCAGTAGTAAAACTGGCTTAACAGAGTAATGCAAAGTGAAATTTAGTAGCACTATACCTGGCAAACAGCAGCAGCAAATGCAATAACTTGTATCTAAACATGACAAACAAAAAAAATATTACAGTAAAAATGGCCATATTTAATACCTATGTCACATCTTCACACTAGGGTGAAGCATCACGAGAACTTACTCTAGCAGACAAGTTACCAAATTGTAAAAAAATTATTTATGCACTTCCTGTGAAGGGAAATGTCTATTTATGTGCCCTCGTTTTCTTGGAAGTAGATCATAAATTTATTATTGACTGGATCTGTAGGCATAAAATAACTATATTAGTACATCTATTAAATTTTATTTTAACCAATGCTGCAGTGCAGCTAGAAACTAGATATTAAACAAAATGAGTAAATAAATACATAAAGCAAGCCATATGGCATTTCTCTCAACTAGCAAGACAATAGCCGTGAAATGTTTCTCATCGTTTCATTAAGCATTTTAGTAAATATCATAAATTAAGAGCTCCACAGTATAATCATGTTTTCAAGTTTGAGGGTGTTGTATTTACAATGATTTCTACAAAGTAATGTCAATAGCGAGGATAATGGCCTCTTTTTTTTTCTCCACCTGTGCCTCTGAAAGGCACACAATAATGCTTTTTTCCAGGCGCCTGTCTCGCAGCTGGGTGCCCGCGACGCATTATGTGAAGGCGGTCACTTAACTTTCTTACCGAAATATTTATGACAGCAGTTTCCGCTACAGTGACAGTCTCATATAAGAATATTTCACAGGTCAAGAATTTGCGTTACAAATCTGTAGAAACAAAATCCTATTGATATAAAAGTGTCCAAAAAATTTTCGTCCGCATTGTAATACATTCACGCATTTACATACATTTCATAACTCTTAAAGTACGATTCTTGGTTTCCAACAACCTTTTTCACAAACCAGAGTCCCTAACCACTACTCATTATTCCTTACCTTATTCGTCGACACTTCTGCAATATTTCATCGTAACAGATACGTAGCATAATCAAATAACTCATTTAGCATCAGCTTATTGATCATAAACATACCGCAACAGCGTAATACACATCGTCATAATAACATCATTAAACCTCAGCCAAATCTCAAAATCGTCGTAGCTTGCTCAAATAATTTCAAAACCTAAAAAAATTCTCTGCTCATGTCAAAAGTGTCATCTACCTCAAACGTACTTTAAAAATCATGATCCCATACCAAATACATCATTCAAAGCTCTCATAGTATCACAATGGTTCCAAAAAAATATGAACGTTTCACAAAGTACAGACAAAATACAATTTCGTAAGTGTGAAGTTATCCAACCATGTAATTAGGTAAACATCTGTCACTGATGTAGTAAAATAAATATTTGTCTCTCTCAGTTAAATGATCAAATAGCTGTGTAATTTTGTGTTAGAGAAATATGGTACCGATGTGTAAAGTTGTATAAGCAAATACCATATTAGCTAGGGCTCCTTGTGCTTGCCAAACACATGGTACACAAAGTAAGTGTGTACCCTGCTTAGGATTAATGTAATTATACCCTGAGGCGATACAGATTACAGCAATGGAATGAAATGTATCATGGAAAACTTTCTTTGTAATTCAAAAATCTTGAAAAATAAATGGTTCAAGTACAAAATTAATCACTCAAATGTGTGTCCTGTAGCGCTAAATGTGCGTCTTGCTGTAAGATAATTCTGTGGAAGTGTCGTAGTTATCGTCCTCCGAAAGCTAAGTTATGCAGAAGTCAATGTACTTACCTCATGATAAACAGAAGTGAAATGCTTTGCGAATAGATATCTAAGTTATTACGCTTATTGCCGTGATGAAGAAAGTACTGTGCTGTAACATATTGTTGTGCTACGGAAAAGGCTGTCTCCTTGTAGCTATACCACAAAAGTTACTACTAAAACATGTTTTACTTTCCAGAAGAATTCAGAAAAACTGTGCATATATAAAAGAGATAAACTGCAAAAGCAACATTGTAAATTGTCACTTATTAGTAGCGTCGTGATAAAATCGTGTAGCTGTCACATAAACGAACCACTGTGTCATCTGGTGTCTCACAGGAAGTACTTTAAATCTAGAATGTATTTTCAAGTAAACCAAAATGTTGCACTAAAATCTCATTAGCACTGTATGTTCTAAGTATGTAAGCCTTATAGTTGTTAGTAATCGTGCAATTATCGAGCAAGAATGTGCACATACAGTAACACTGTGTCCTCTGTTCACTATCACAATGCAGTGGTAATTACTGTCTAAATATGTTCCGTAGGTTCTAGACTGGATAGTTAACTTCAAAACATTATTGCATGATAACAGTTTCAAAGTGTGACAACGCATACTAGTAACGTGAAGTGAAAAGTTTTATGGCAAAGACAAAGTTAGAAAGCAGATTATCTTTCAATAAACGGTTTTCCATGTGAAATGTGCTGCAAGCCTTTACTCTTCCTACTATGCAGAGCTCCAGCTTCAACGGAATTATCATGTGGTATATGGTACATCGGTAAAGAATGCTCAGATTTTTCTCAAGGTTAGCGTCTATTTTATTTTTCTCTGAGTCAGCCGGCGCACGTGGCTGCCTGCAGTGCATGTCATTGTCTGCTATCTCTTTATTGCCATGCGTAGTTATTGAGATTAGGAGACCTCTACAAATTCACCTTGCCGAGAAGGCCCTGCCCTGTTTGAAGCTCGCCAGTTCTGATGGAATTCAGGTCTGTCGTTTTGTCGGTAGTTTACATAGTTTCTTGTTTGTCGGTCATGTGGTGGAGAATTTCTCCCCGAAACTGCGTGGTGGACTGTTGCGTCTGAAGTTATTCTGTCTCCCTTGATAATAATTATTTTGATTCCCATATTGTCTGTTTCTATAGTTGTCTCTGTCACATTCATTACTATGGAAAAGCTATCTCTCTCTGTAACTATTACTCTGCCAGAGGTTGCCATGTGGGTGGTGTCTGTTTTGTTCACGAATTACGTTGTAAGAATAGCCTTGTCGTGTATTATTTCTGTCATTGCGGAATTGTGACAGATGTGACCTGTAATTGTTGTGCTCCTGTTTTCGCGTTCCGCGATTGTCAGTGTCAATTTCCAGTTCTTGTAACAGTCCCTGAAAAGCTTCAATGTAGTCTTTGCAACGTCCTGCTAAAACAATATGGCGCAAATGTTCAGGCAATTTGGTAAGCAAATGCGGATGAGCTCTGAGGGGCTGTATGGCTTTGAAAGATACTGATTCTTACGCAACATGTCTTCAAAATATTTCATAAGACTGGAAAATTCAGATTGTTCGAAACGTTTCATCATTATGATGCTATGTTTTACTCGGACTTGTGTAGCTTGAGACCAATACGCTGAGAGGAAGGCATGATAAAATTCTCCTTCACTGTGACAATCGTGAATGACCGATCGCATTCTTACAGCAGGTTCATTCTCCAAGTAGCCACACATAAATTCAAACCTGTGCTCCAATGACCAGTTGGGAAGAAAACAATGAGAGAATTGATGAAGCCATGCTTGTGGATGAATGTCGTTGTCAGAATTCTTAAATGTTTTGAATTTACGTGTAGTAATGAACAGCTTATAGTCAAAATCATCATGTCGGCGAGTCATTGTTACGTCGTGTCGGCGGTTCCATCTCAAAATTCGGTGCACATTGCCAAATTTCGTTCATAACTTTCGAAATGCCCTGTGTTATTATTTTGCGGCTTTTCCGTACTTCTAAGTCCCTCTTCCCGTGTTGGAGCGCGAGTGTCATCTGAAATTGGTAATTTTTGTATTACTTGTGCCAAATGATCTTGTACTTCCCGGATTTCTCTTTTGTGTTGCGTATTAATTTGATTCTGATTTTGTTTGAATTTTTTAATTTGTTCATAGTCTTCTGTGTCATTAAATACTACCGGTTTTGTGTCATTCAGATTATCATCTACCTTCGTAGATAAATTATTTAGCTGATCCGAAAGTCCAACTACTTTCTCTGACAATGAACTGATTTCCTCCATGTGTCTTTTGGAACCAATTTTCAGAGTATCTACTGTGTCCTTTAAGTTTTCCTGAGTTTTTGCAAGTTGCGTAACCGAATCGGTAGATGCAACTGAGTCAATTTTAGCTTGTAAGGTCTCATGATTTTCATGAACAATAGTTTGCAGTTCTTTTATGGCTGCTTCGTGATTCTGTAATGCATTTTCATGCCGCGAAAAAATAGTTTGGAAATGCTCACAAATTTGTGTTTTTACGTCATTACAGACTTTTTGACATTTCGATTCGATTTTATATAACTCAGATGTTAAGTCTTCACGTGTTTGTTCAAGTGTATGTTCCACTGAGTCTAACTTTTGAAGCTTTTGTTCCATTGTGGCTAACTTTTGAAGCTTTTGCTGTGTTTGTCTCTGGTGTTGTTCCATTGTGTCTACCTTTTGATGCTTTAGCTGTGTTTGTCTCTGATTTTGTTCCATTTGTTGCATTAATTGCAATAATAATGTATAGTGTCTTGAAACTGTTTCTCTACGCTTTTTGGCAGTGCATTTTCACCAGCAACATTCACATTTTGACAAGTAGAAAATGTGTCTTGACTCATTTGAGAAAACGGTGAGGATCCAAAACTTGAATCTACAGTATTTACAATATTGTGTTCTGTCATTTCGGATTCCTGAGGCGAGCTGTTGCCGACCGATCGATCGATAATGCTTCCCTGTTCACTAATTGTTTCACTGCCCACACATTAACATAGCACTGAAAATAGTATCTAGTTAATTGCAAGCGCAGCTGTGAAAAATACTTGGTGCAAATCTACATGCATGCCACAACTGTTTTACTGTACAACAATGAAAAACTACAACTACAAAGGAAATTCTCTCTATAATTACCTGCTAGCAATAAAAAAAAGCTACACTAATTACACAAACTAGAAGAAAAAATCAGAAGATTCCAGTGAGGTATCCTCGGCTAAGGGTCGACATATGAAAAGTCCCCTTGGAAAAATTATAAATGATTGTGCTTAAACTGACACACAATATTTTTAGCGCAACGCAATCTGACTTTCAAAAATCCCTACAAAAGAATGGCCCTGACTAACATTATCCTATACGTTTCACAAATCACTTACCTCACAAAAATATTCGTTACTCGAACTACTGCAATACAGCGAGCACCTCTACTGCCAGCTAACTAAAAGATTCAAACTACGGAAGGCACTAACTACTGATAGGCATAGTTAGCAAATGAAAGATTTTGACAGAGTACAAACAATGTATTTACCTCAATAGTGTTCAAAAGTCACAATGTATATAGCAGTTCATGACATCCAGATTACAAATTTCAAAACTCCGCCATCTCTCTCCCCACATCCACCACTGCTGACGGCTCACCTCCAACCGCGCAACGCTACGTGCTGTTAACATCCATCTGCCCAACACTACAATGGCGAGTATTACAACAATGCCAAACAGCCACAGACTGCACACAGCACAGCCAGTGATCCTCATACATAGCGCTACGTGGCGTTACCAATAAAAAAAACCTAAACAGCCTACTTACAAATGTCCATCAGGAAATGTGGTTTCAGCATGATGGTGCACCGTCTCACTTCTCACATATAGTTCGGAGACATGCCAATGGACGACATGGTGAAAGATGTATAGCCCAAAGTGATCCAGCTGCGTGGTTGCCACGACTGCTGGATTTGACTCCTATGGAATACTTCTTTTAGGGTCGTATGCAAAGTTTAATTTGCGAGACTCCTGTAGCTAAAGAAAGATCTTCTGGCTCGAGTTCTGGGCACTGCACTAGAAATTGAAGAGACACAAGGTGGGATGGAGATCGTATAACAGAACATGCTTCTTGGGTACAATGCTTGTAACAACGTTTGTGGTAGCCACATTGGGCCAATGTTGTAATGCACCAGTAGTGTTCTCTACTACTGGGTTATTTTTTGTTTTGGCATAATGAAAAACATTATGTTTAAGTGTTAATACAAAAAAATATGTTTGAGTGATAAATGGGTGTTTCATTATGTTTCCTTTCCAATTGTTACCTAATATTTGTACTGTGTCATGCCTAATTCAATTCCTCAAGCAGAAGTGTATGAGTTAAACACCTGAATTGAGAACATTACAGAATGGAAACGGCACTTTTTTGGAAATGGGTTCCTATTCAAAGTATTATATACTCATTCCTCTCTACAAGTTCTAGAAGTTTGTAAAGGAGAATTTCCAAGCACCCTATATAGTAATATAGATTTTAAAAATATGTTCATTTACCATATACAGAGTGAGTCACTAACTATTGCCATGAAGAATAACTTCGAAAGTATGATAGGAGCTGAGAAGTTTGCGGGACAAAAGTTGCATGGGACAACAGGGGCCGTAATATGACATTGGTTTTTTGTTGCTATGTGGGGTCGCGACAGAGATACGAAGGCCAACTTCGTTTTTTTATGGGGTGCTATAGTTTGGTACTTATTTTCTGATAGTGGCTACCGAGACGAATCCAATGATGTGTAGCAGTAAGGTCTTTGAAGGTCATCGAAGGTAAAAAACGTGGCATGAACGTCCATTTACAGAAAGTGTTGGAAGTGATGACCATTGTTATCAATGTAATGTTGCAATCTTCTTATCATGGATTGAGTGGTATTCCATATCACTTCAGCACTTATCGAAACACATGCTCTGACAATTCTCTAATATATATGGTGCAAATAGTAAATATTCGCCAAATACAGCGTATCCATCTTACGTACCATTGACTGTAAACACCATTCGATGGTTTCGCAATACAACATTAATAGGAACGGTAAGACTAGTATCGTCGAATCAAGCGAATGTGAATGATGTATTCCTTCGAAGAACAAGTCGATATGCTTCTGTTTACTGAGTATGCCAACGAAATTCATTGAGAGCGAGAGACTTATACACTGAAAGATATCCTCAACGTACTTACCCTACATATCATACATTTAAATATGTGAATGATAAATTGAGAACAACTGGATCTTTAACGCATCGGAAACACATCCAGCAAAGGAAAGTTACTAATGAAGAAATGGAAACTGGTACTCTTGAAAGTGTGCTTCGAGATCCTTGTGTTAGTTCGTGTCAAATCACAGGGAAATCTGACATGAGACAGAGTAGTGTTGTTTGTGTTCTGCATCGCCATAAACATCATCCTTACCGTATCAGTCTTCACCAAGAATTAACTGCTGCGCATTGTATGTGTAACACTGAATTCGGCCAATGGGCTCAACTTCAGATACAAAGGGATGACATATTTATTAATTTGATTAGATTTCTGACAAGGTTACATTCACAAACCATGGGAATGTTATTTTGCATAACATGCATTATCAGGCAACTGAAAAGCCATGTTGGCTGCGGCAAAAACCGTAGTTGGTGAATGTATGGTGTGGAATTCTGGAGGACAGAATTATAGGACCCTATTTTATCGAAGGAAATCTTAATGGTAGGAAGTACACCACATTCCTGCAAGAAACATTGGATCTTTTATTGGAAAAAATACCTTCAGGAATAAGGAATAGAACGTGGTATCAACACGATGGGTTTCCGGCACATTTCTTGCTGATAGCTAGAAATGCGCTGCAGAGACAATCCCCAAATCGCTGGATTGGACACGGAGGAGATTTGTCGTGTCCGGCTCGTTTGAGCAAGAGTCGATTCTACACTCCTGGAAATTGAAATAAGAACACCGTGAATTCATTGTCCCAGGAAGGGGAAACTTTATTGACACATTCCTGGGGTCAGATACATCAGATGATCACACTGACAGAACCACAGGCACATAGACACAGGCAACAGAGCATGCACAATGTCGGCACTAGTACAGTGTATATCCACCTTTCGCAGCAATGCAGGCTGCTATTCTCCCATGGAGACGATCGTAGAGATGCTGGATGTAGTCCTATGGAACGGCTTGCCATGCCATTTCCACCTGGCGCCTCAGTTGGACCAGCGTTCGTGCTGGACGTGAAGACCGCGTGAGACGACGCTTCATCCAGTCCCAAACATGCTCAATGGGGGACAGATCCGGAGATCTTACTGACCAGGGTAGTTGACTTACACCTTCTAGAGCACGTTGGGTGGCACGGGATACATGCGGACGTGCATTGTCCTGTTGGAACAGCAAGTTCCCTTGCCGGTCTAGGAATGGTAGAACGATGGGTTCGATGACGGTTTGGATGTACCGTGCACTATTCAGTGTCCCCTCGACGATCACCAGAGGTGTACGGCCAGTGTAGGAGATCGCTCCCCACACCATGATGCCGGGTGTTGGCCCTGTGTGCCTCGGTCGTATGCAGTCCTGATTGTGGCGCTCACCTGCACGGCGCCAAACACGCATACGACCATCATTGGCACCAAGGCAGAAGCGACTCTCATCGCTGAAGACGACACGTCTCCATTCGTCCCTCCATTCACGCCTGTCGCGACACCACTGGAGGCGGGCTGCACGATGTTGGGGCGTGAGCGGAAGACGGCCTAATGGTGTGCGGGACCGTAGCCCAGCTTCATGGAGACGGTTGCGAATGGTCCTCGCCGATACCCCAGGAGCAACAGTGTCCCTAATTTGCTGGGAAGTGGCGGTGCGGTCCCCTACGGCACTGCGTAGGATCCTACGGTCTTGGCGTGCATCCGTGCGTCGCTGCGGTCCGGTCCCAGGTCGACTGGCACGTGCACCTTCCACCGACCACTGGCGACATCATCGATGTACTGTGGAGACCTCACGCCCCACGTGTTGAGCAATTCGGCGGTACGTCCAACCGGCCTCCCGCATGCCCACTATACGTCCTCGCTCAAAGTCCGTCAACTGCACATACGGTTCACGTCCACATTGTCGCGGCATGCTACCAGTGTTAAAGACTGCGATGGAGCTCCGTATGCCACGGCAAACTGGCTGACACTGAAGGCGGCGGTGCACAAATGCTGCGCAGCTAGCGCCATTCGACGCCCAACACCGCGGTTCCTGGTGTGTCCGCTGTGCCGTGCGTGTGATCATTGCTTGTACAGCCCTCTCGCAGTGTCCGGAGCAAGTATGGTGGGTCTGACACACCAGTGTCAATGTGTTCTTTTTTCCATTTCCAGGAGTGTATTTGCTGAATATACACTATGTAACAAAAAGTATCCGGACACCCCAAAAACATACGTTTTATTAGGTGCATTGCGCTGCCACCTATTGCCTGGTACTCCATATCAGCGGCCTCAGTAGTCATTATAAATCGTGAGAGAGCAGAATGGGGAACTCCGCAGAACTAATGAACTTGTAATGTGGTCAGGTGATTGGGTGTCACTTTTGTCATAATTTTGTACGCGATATTTCCACACTCCCTAAACATCCCTAGGTCCGCTGTTTCCGATATGATAGTGAAGTGGAAACGTGAAGGGACGCGTACAGCACAAAGGCGTACTGGCCGACCTCATCTGTCGACGAACAAGACCGCCGACAGTTGAAGAGAATCGTAATATGTAATAGGCAGACATCTATTCAGACAATGACACAGGAATTCAAAACTGCATCAGGATCCACTGCAAGTACTATGACAGTTACGCTGGAGGTGAGAAACCTAGAATTTCATGGTCGAGCGGCTGCTAATGAGCCACACATCACGCCAGTAAATGCCAAACGACGTCTTCCTTGGTGTAAGGACCGTAAAAACTAGATGATTGAACAGTGGAAAAACGTTGTGTGGAGTGGCGAATCACAGTACATAATGTGGCGATCCGATGGCAGGGTGTGGGTATGGCGAATGCCCAGTGAACGTCATCTGCCAGCATGTGTAGTGCCCTCATTAAAAATCGGAGGCTGTGGTGTTATGGTCTGATCGTGTTTTTCATGGAGGGGCCTTGCACGCCTTGTTGTTTTCGTGGCACTGTCACAGAACAGGCCTACACTGATGTTTTAAGCACCTTCTTGCTTCCCACTGTTGATGAGCAATTTGGGGATGGCGATTACATCTTTCAACACAATCGAGCACCTGTTCATAATGCACGGCCTGTGGCGTAGTGGTTACACGACAATAAGATATCTGAAATGGACTGGCCTGAACAGAGTCCTGACCTGAATCCTATAGAACACCTTTAGGGTGTTTTGTAACGCCGACGTCATGCCAGGCCTCACCGACCGAAATCAATACCTCTCGTCAATGCAGCAATCTGTGAAGAATGGGCTGCCACTCCCCAATAAACCTTCCAGCATCTGATTTAACGTGTGCCTGCGAGAGTGGAAGCTGTCATCGAGGCTAAGAGTGGGCCAAGACCATAGTGAATTCCAGCATTACCGATGGGGGGCACCACGACCTTGTAAGTCATTGTCAGCTAGGTGCCTAGATACTTTTGATCACATAGCGTACAAGTGATGGAAAAAAGCTGGACAATAATTACCTTACATTTCCCACTTGAAAATAGATGCAAGCATAACCTGGTCACTACGTTACTGTCACTGTATACACATACATGACCTAAGTAGATAGTGGTTCAAATATTTTATTTTGTTTTATGATGGAGAAACATATTATTTGTAAAAGAGTAACTAGTGCTTAATCAGTGAAATAAAATAATATGTTTAAAAATATATGGATATCTACTTATGGGTATGGTCCCCACAGTTTATTTGTGTTATGAGTCCCATACAACCTTAAACAGGCTCTGTTCATTTCTAATAGCATATTTCTTCTATCCACAGAGCCTTCCGTATGTCACAATATGACAAAAAATTTCAAAACTGATAGCATTGTTAGTTAAGAGGTAACATGTACAAAGTTTCAAACTTTCGACTACGTCATTTATCTCTTCAAAGTATTTGAGAATCCAAATAAGTAAATAAACATAAGCCGCTAAGCAGTAGGCCTAAACAGTACAACTGTCAAACAGTTAGAAGTACAGAAATAGCAAAGGGATTTAACACATACTAAATCATTAGTAGCTTATGGAATAACAAAATTGTCATTGGATTTATCTTAGATCTTTCACAAGCTGTTGATAATATCTGCCACGCAATTCTCTTAGGCCAAATGTAAACACTAGTAATGGAAAAGAGTGGGAAAATGTGGTTCAAATCTTATCTTCAAAATAGAGCACGGGTTTTGGAACTCTCATCAGTTCATTGTAGTCATAAGGTCAAACTGATACCTAATGAAAATGAAGTGAAAATATGAGTACCACACGATAGTTCGCTAGGTCCTCTTCTGTTTCCCATATTCATAAGTGGCACACAGCAATAGCAGAAGAAACACCATCAGCAACAGCAGAAGCAACTCCTCCAGCAGTAGAACCAGTTCCTATAGCAGCAGCATCATCTCCCACACCAGCAGTAGCAGAACCAACTCCTTTACCAGTAATAGCAGAAACAACTCCTCCACCAGCAGCAACTAAACCAACTTCGCCAACAGCAGAAACAGTACCAGCTCCTCCTCCATCACCTTCAAGAGTAGCAGAAAAGAATAGACCAGTCACAGTAAGTAAAGTATCATCTTTGTCTCATGATGAAGTGATACCAAATGATTTGGGAAAACATGTTCCTATAAAACTTGTGGACAGTAAAGTGAAACAAACTTCCAACCGTGTTTCAAACAGACCCAAAAAATTACCAAAGAGAAATGATTTTTTATGGTTTATCCCAAGGAAGTCCAACCGCCACATACATAGATTCCAGGGCTGAAAAAACAATTAAATGTTCTCCATTGCCCCATAATACTGTACTCCTCCCCTCCTGTGACAGCAACTCTATCTTATTTCTGCACTTAAATGTGAGGTCTCTGAAAAATAAAGCTGATGAGCTTGGTATACTATAAAAAAGTAACAAAAGAATGATTTTATGTGTAAATGAACATGGGTTAAAGGAAGAGGATATAAAACTGTATGTACCATCAGGTTTCAGATTAGCTACATACTTCTGCAGACCCAGTGAATCCTATGGGGGTTCATCCATATATATTAGCAATGATCTAGACTTAAAGTTTTCTGTTCTTGAAGTTAGTGACCTATGCATTAAAGGAGTTTTTGAAGCAGCTGTTTTTATTATACCTAGTATACAGCTCATAACTGTGCTTTATATCACACTCCTGAAAGTAATGTAGAACAATTTATAGAACGTTTAGAAAAACTTGTGATCAGTATACAAAAATATACTAAATATAAAATTTTAATCTTTGGGGATCTAAACATAGACATTAGGAAAATGACAGCCAGAAATGTTAATTTAGTAAACATGTTAAGATCCTATAATCTCTTTTGTGCTAATGAAGGTCTTACAAGGCACTCCTCCTGTCTTGACAATCTAATAACAAATGTGTACAAATGTGATTTTGAGCTAGGCTTATTTAATGTCGATTACCTGTCAGGCCATAGAGGTATATGGGTGAAACTAATTACTAAAAAACCAAAAGAAGATGAGGAACAAACTCAGTGTGTCAGACTATCTACAGATACAAATATTATCAAGTATAGAGAAGAACTTAGCTCAATAGATTGGAATACTGTTATACATTCCTCCAGAAATGTTGATGAAGCCTTCAGCACATTCCACAAAATCATTTATGAAATCTTCCACACATGCTGTCCACTGGTTAAAAAACAAAAAAGTTAGGAAACCTAGCCACTCAACTTTACAGAAGTGGTTTTGCACCCCAATTACGAAAACTGAGACTATTGGTAATTACTTGTCACGATAAGATCAAAAAGGGAGCAGTAGATAGAGAAACTTACAAAAACCTGAAAAGAAAATATAGATCTGAAATTAAAATAGCCAAGTGTAAGGCAAATGGTGATTTCATTAAAAAATCACACAATAAATGTAAGGTTGCATGGAAAGTAATAAAAGCAGAGCTAGGTATGGATATAAACTACAAAGACAACACAAATGCTGCTAACGTCACTGCTGATGATTTCAATCACTTTTTTTGTCAACTCTGCCAATCTTAGCCTTCCAACCCACAGCAACCAGAATTCCAATTCAACACATACACCTACTTCTCACCCCATATCTGGCAGAAATTTTCAACAAAACATTACAAACATAGTGTCAGCTTGTAAATGGAGAGAAGTATAAGTAACTGACATAATTAAAGCAACCTCTAAATTAGGATACTCTAGATCTGAAGATGTGTATGGCCTGTCAAACTATGTAATTAAAAAATTTGTAGATCTCATATCATATCCTCTTTGCATACTGATAAACTGGATGCTCTCAAGTGGACACTTTCCAGACTGTTTCAAAAAAACAGTTGTCATACCATTACACAAAAAGGGTGACAAGTCCTGTCTCAATAATTATAGACCAATTTCATTTGTGCCTATTCTCTCAAAAATAATAGAACATTGCATACTGCAGCAAATAAGCATACACCTATCAGACAATAATATATTAAATGATTCTCAGTATGGATTCAGGTCAAACTTATCAACAGTCAAAGCAGTTGAAAACCTTATCTCTTTTGTACTAAGCGCATTTGAGTCAGAACTATCTGCTGAAGCCATTCTAATTGACTTGAGTAAGGCTTTCGACTCAGTTAACCACAAATTATTATTAGATAAACTGTGTTGCTATGGAATCAAACACTTGGAACTCTCACTAATTGAATCACACCTCAGCAATACAAAACAAGTAGTAAAGCATAATGACCAACAGTCACAGACTTTAAGTATAAAACGAGGTGTTCCTCAGGGCTCAGTGCTTGGCCCTGTACTATTTATATTGTTTGTAAATGACTTTCCAAATAACTTACCCTGTAAATCTATCCTCTATGCCGATGACACAACATTAGCTAATTCTGGAAAGGATATAAACATGTTGAAGGAGGAAAGTGGAGAGTGTCTCAAAATATCTAATATCTGGTTTAAAGCTAATGACTTATCTATGAACCATGAAAAGACTGTCAAGATAATCTTCAGTTTATCAAACAGTAACATGGAGTTATCATCTGTTAAACTACTAGGAATACACATTGACTCAAAATTAACTTGGGACACACATTCAGATTATGTATGTCGACAGCTATCATGAGTTATCTACCTACTAGCCAAACTACACACATGTCTTACACAAGATTTATTGCTTCAGTCATACTATGCCTTCTTTCATTGTCATCTACAATATGGCATTCTTTTATGGGGTAACTCTCCAGGAGCCAAAAAAATTTTCACTTGGCAGAAGAAAGCAATTAGACGTTTTTGGGACACACATTCAGATTATGTATGTCGACAGCTATCATGAGTTATCTACGTACTAGCCAAACTACACACATGTCTTACACAAGATTTATTGCTTCAGTCATACTATGCCTTCTTTCATTGTCATCTACAATATGGCATTCTTTTATGGGGTAACTCTCCAGGAGCCAAAAAAATTTTCACTTGGTAGAAGAAAGCAATTAGACGTTTTTGCGGAATCACTGACAACAGGACCTCATGTAGACCTTATTTTAGAGACTTAAAAATTCTCAGAGTCCCATCTCTTTACATATATTGTTGCCAATTAAACATAAAAGAAAACTTAAACCACTACACTATAAGGAAATCAGTTCATCAACACAATACTCGACAAACATATATGATTGATATACCCACAACCAGGCTTAAGAAAACCCAATCTAACTATGAATACATAGGCATAAAATTATTCAACACTTTACCCGTACAGGCTCAATTGGATTCAATGGATATTTTCAAAATTAAAACCAAAGTGTGGATGAAGAAAAATACTTTCTACAGCGTATAAGAATTTCAGAATAGTTGTAAGGATGATCTAATTTACTGATAAACTAAGGCTTACTGTTATGTATAGTTATGGATGTAGAGGCAACTAGCTATAAGCTAATAGGGTACAACACCGTCATCATTTCCTTTTTTACATTTTTTTCCATGTAATATTTTTGTTATATGAAACATAATGTACAAATAGCTATAATACTTTGACAACATTGATTGCATGTTAATGCTGATAAATTATGGATTACTGTTATGTATGGATCTAGGTGTAGAGGCTGTTGTAAGCTAATAGTTTACAACATTGCTATATTTTTACTATGTAATATTTTGGTATGTAAAACATAATGTACAAATAGCTGTAGCTCTTCTGACGACATCGATTGCATGTTAATGCTGAAAGATGGATAAAATAAACAAATAAATAAATATATCTCGAAGATATAGAAGTTACTACCATGAGTTCACAGATGGCGTCGGTGTAACAGTAAGTGACCGAAAGGAATCTTTGTATACAGCTATTTATTAAGTTCATACATTCATGGTTCAATGCGAACAGCTTGACGCTAAATTTCAATAAAGCAAGTTGCATTCAATATGGAAAAAGTAATTCAAGAATAATATCTGGTTTTGAGAAGTTAAGATTTAGCGATGTTTGTTGACCTGGTCTTAAATTTGAAATACCATGCACCTGTAATGAAACTTTCCCAAGGACTCATTTCAGTATCTTTTGGTCTGAAAATCATTTCAAAGGTTTGCACTACACAAGGCTGCAGAGTTAGATGCTTTTGAGTACATCCAGTCCATTGTAACTTATGGTGGGTCAAAAAATTGCGGAAGAGCGCAGTTCAATCCCGATCCGCAATGACCTCTTATTTGAAACACATTATATATAGTGTGTACATTTCATCAAAGATCACTTCCTTAAATTGCCTTCGATATATCTGCGCCTGTAGTCCTTGCCACATTCTTAACTTTAAGGTTTTGGTTTGTTGCTCATTGACAATATGGAGGAATTTAAATGTCTCTCTTTCCTGTGAAATAGCATTCAATTTTCCCATTGGTTCTCTGCTAGTATTCGCCACTGAGCTATCTGTTTTATCTGAGATCACTGTAGGAAGTAAACATGTCAGTGGTGTAGAATAACGAAGTTTGTGTTCTTCACCTGTGGAAAAGTATGATGAGCAGTTTTGTCTAGTGGTTGCCTCGATGAACGACTTTTATAAAGCATCTTTGATATAGATCTCAAATAGTGAAGAGCATGAATACATTTTCCTCTACGTGACCATCCATATGTTTTATCTTTGCATATTGCTTTGGAAACCTAGAGATTAACCAATAACATTGTTCTTCCGCCAAATAATCCAGTTGTGACATCTGGCCTGTGAGTGTGTTGGAGAAGGTAGGTGTTTTGCATGATGGCTGATACAACGGTGGACGCAACCCGACGCCTCAATGTCAAGAAACAAACGTTGGATGATGCTTATGCGGCACCAGCAAATTTTCTTGAGATCGACGTGATAAATCCTATTACTCATGGTGTTGGGAAGAAAAGATACACTGATTATGAAGTTAGAATGAGAGTAAGTTTCTTTGGAATACCAAAACCAATTTCTTACCTGTCACTGTATAGTTTTGCTGCCAGAATACTGAAGATACTAATTTCGCGTCGTTTTTCCTGAACTTCAGACAAATCTACCTGTTTTCAAAGTGAAGGAATCGAGCGTTCGCCGGAGATACAGCGATTTCGAATGGCTCAGAAATGAACTTGAAAGAGACAGTAAGGTAAGAATCAGCGTTCTTGGTAGCAGTGTACTTTCTGTGCTGTAAAAATCGTTTGATTTGGTGGTTGTCATTATTAATTTAACTAACAGTTACCAAGTGGCATTAAAGTACTAGCTTCCTTGCTTCGAGAAGTTTCTGATGAGCAAAACTTGAAGGCTTTGTCAGAATAATAACTTTTAATTTCAGGTTGTAGTACTCTGCAAAGTTTTTACTACTTTGCGTGTAACATCGTATTGTTTCCCAAATGATCTGCAGGTCAGATGATATAAATGAAAACTAAGTACCGCCATCGTCGAGAGAGCAAATAATTTTCGTCGGCATTGACAAAAAAGGGAAAAAGTTTTTAAGACAAGTAGAACTGGGGGGGGGGGGGGGGGGGGATTCTAAGGTGTAGGTTCAGTCTAAAACATCCCAATTGCATGCCTTCCCAAGCAAAAATAAAACAAATCGTTCCCCTTACCAGGATTCCTTTCGTTCTGAACTATTAACTATACTTAAAATTTCAAATACAGACCTTACGGTTGACAGCACCTGAGGTCTTTCTCAACATGCCTCCTCCCCTCCATTTCTCATTGCAAATTACTTAAAAGAAATTGGTATGGTATGTTTAAGATGTCAGACTTGTGGGATTTTGAGTATTATTTTAAAAGGAAGCTCGCGTTTTCGAGTTAGACATTCGTATTTGTTTGACAGCGATTGATAATGTAGGTTATGTATACACTTAGGGCGTATTTTGCTCTTTTTACATTTTTTTGTGCAATGGTTAGATCTGTTAAATAACTGCTTTAGAGTAATACTCAACCTTTGTTAGGTGCATAAAGGCGTAGGGCAAATAAAGCATTATCGTATTTTATGGGTAAAATTTATATTCAGACACACCAAAGGTTAATTTATTTCGTTGACCCTTAATCAGATTCTTGGCGATTTCCAATGTCAGGAAAACAAATCTTGTACATTTTCTAAATATGTGATTCTGCTAGTGTTCCTTCCATACATTGTAAGAGAGCATCTGTCATAGTGTGGATAAAGTAATAAATATGCACATTAATGACAAAGTTTATTACAAAGATTTGATTCTAGAACCATTAAAGTGCTCAAGGTAACTGTGCTAATTATATGTAAAAATCAAGAGTTTACAATGTTTGCTTACACAGATTGCATGGCATATTGTGAAATTTCGTCTAACCACAGCCACAACCACCACCACCCAAAATGGGACATGTCCATTGTATAATACGGGTGAAGTTTTTTAAAATGTATCTTGTTATAAAAAAGATGCTTGTGTAAAATGAGACAGAAGTGCTATCACAGCCTTGATTTTTTGCAGTCACATTCTTTGGATTTGCCAATTCATGACCAAAATATAACCTTTCAACCTAAGCCATTCTTCAGGCTACACTGCAAATCCACTAGAGCTGAGATTTGAAGGGATCCAGTATAACACTTAAGTGATTGAATTATTGTACAGAAGAGATGCAGAAGTCAGATGTTACCTGGAACTCACATATCTGCACAAAATATAAACTATGGCAATCCATGTGGAACTGCTGGTGCAAGGTTCCAACTATTGGGTAGGGTGTGTTGTTCACCAACTGTAAAACTATTTTATTAGTGTCTTACTTTTTATTACTCCCAAGTTATTGAGAAGTATAGTCCTAGATGGACACTTTCTGGTCCAAAGTTAATTTTGATTTTTGGAAGATAGTGGTTATTAAAGTGGTTCTCTGAATTATGCTGTTGGTTTGAAGGATGTTCTTTACCATAAATTTTAGTGAGGAATAAGTATATAGAGGGGCTGTAATCGGTATATCCAGTTCTTTGAAAGGGCTTTGACATACTCTAATTTTGATTCGTTTTAAGACTTCTGCTTGCATAATTGTTCAGTAATTACCTTTCACCCCCTCCCGCCTTCCCTTTCTGTAGATTGTATGCTTGCCAATTAATTCTAATAAACCTTTGTTCATGTCAAAGTTTCCCAGGTGCTTTATGAATTCAGATTTGTGGCAAAATGCAGTGCTGTATGTGTGATGTTTGGGAGGGACAGACTTCACATCCCCATTGGGCCACCAGATTTTGGCTCTGTACACTTTTATTCCTGGAAATGATTAGACAGTTCAATGTTTGAATGATTCCTTCATCTACAGTTTGTCAGTTTACCTACCCACATGCACCAGTCACTTCCTCTGTATGTATTCTCATATGACTTTGACTCGTGAGCAAATTAGTCAGCATAGCCCAGTCTCAACATTGTCCACCCTCGATAACTGAATGGTCAGTGACGGATTGTCAATCCTCTGGGCCCGTGTTCATTTCCCGGCTGGGTCAGGGAACTTTCTCTGGCCAGGGACTGGGTGTTGTGCTGTCATCATCCTTTCATCCTCGTCGACTGCAGGTTCCTGAAGTGGCGTCACATAGAAAGACAAGCACCCAGCGAATGGCCTTCCCGGCAGGGGGGGGCCACTAGCCATTCGATTAAATAAATAAAAATATAAACATTAAAATGATTGAAATTTCTTATGAGTCAAATTTTTTAACTATTTAGGTGGGTGAATTGTGGTAAAGGTACAGCTAAACTGGCTTTTGCTGAAAACGTTATCAATCTGTTTCAGTGATGTTTACTGAGGACCCCTTCAAACTCTACCATTCACACTTGTCTTGATGAATTTAGTCTTTCCTTCTGTTCCTCTTCCATATGTCCTAACTGTCAAAACATGGCAATCTCAATACTCTACACTACATTTTCATCCAGTTCAAGACATTCCAAAATTCGAAAACTTCGAAGTTTTAAGGCTTAGTTAAATGATAGGCACATTGAATAAAACTAAACACACTTACTCCATTATTTATTGACAATATTAAGTTAGAAGGTAACTATAAAATTAAATAACACTTTGTAAACAATGGTCCTGTATTTCACTGGAAAGTTTGGGTAGGCTAAGTGAAGGTTGTAAGTTTTAAATTTTAGGCATGATTTCAGGTTCTCATCCAATAAGACTTCAATTACACTTCACAAGGTTCTCTAGAGAAAACGGTGTGTGCATGAATATGTAGATCTGAATAAGAAAAGAACAGAAAACACTAGTTTAAGCTGATTTGGTCAGGAGTACTACTTTAGATGTCATAGTGCCCTTCTCAAAGTATTTCAAAGTAGACCTCATCTGCTGTGAAGCAAGTTCATTTTTTCTTAAGTATTTCTGTGCCGGAATAAGAAATTCAAATGTAGTGTTCCAGAATATTTTTTCTTAAATCTAGCAATTACTGGGTGTTATTTCACAAGTTCATGAAATTCGGCAGGTACATATGATATTTTACTCATCAATGTATTCTCCTTCACTATTTAAGTCTGCCAACACTGGGGTAACTTTTTGATTCATTGACTAGGAATCACATGGTTTTGAGATGAATAAATCATTGAGCTATGTTCAGAGTGCATTTTCATTCAGAAAGGAAGTTCCTTGAAGGTTGTTAGATAGTGGTGGTGAAAATCTGAGGGTGCAAGGTAAAGTGAATAAAGTGGGCACAGAATGAATTCCCAGACCTGTATAGTGTTTTTGGGTCGGTATATCACAATGCAAAACTAGTATAAGCCGACCTCAGGGAAGATCATTTTGGATTCTGTAGAAATGTTGGAACACGTGAAGCAATACTGTCCCTACGACTTATCTTACAAGCTAGATTAAGGAAGGGCAAACCTACGTTTCTAGCATTTGTAGACTTAAAGAAAGCTTTTGACAATGTTGATTGGAATACTCTTTCAAATTCTGAAGGTAGCAGGGGTAAAATACAGGGAGCGAAAGGCTATTTACAATTTGTACAGAAACCAGATGGCAGTTATAAGAGTCGAGGGACATGAAAGGGAAGCAGCGGCTGGGAAGGGAGTAGGACAGTGTTGTAGCCTCTCCCCGATGTTATTCAATCTGTATATTGAGCAAGCAGTAAAATAAACAAAAGAAAAGTTTGCAGTAGGTATTAAAATCCATGGAGAAGAAATAAAAACTTTGAGGTTCGCCGATGACATTGTAATTCTGCCAGAGACAGCAAAGGACTTGGAAGAGCAGTTGAACGGAATGGATAGTGTCTTGAAAGGAGGATATAAGATCATCAACAAAAACAAAACGAGGATAATGGAATGTAGTCGAATTAAATCGGGTGATGCTGAGGAATTAGATTAGGAAATGAGACACTTAAAGTAGTAAAGGAGTTTTGCTATTTGGGGAGCAAAATAACTGATGATGGTCGAAGTAGAGGATATAAAATGTAGACTGGCAATGGCAAGGAAAGCGTTTCTGAAGAAGAGAAATTTGTTAACATTGAGTATAGATTTGTGTCAGGAAGTCATTTCTGAAAGTATTTGTATGGAGTGTAGCCATGTATGGAAGTGAAACATGGACGATAACTAGTTTGGACAAGAAGAGAATAAAAGCTTTTGAAATGTGGTGCTACAGAAGAATGCTGAAGATTAGATGGGTAGATAACGTAACTAATGAGGAAGTATTGAATAGGATTGGAGAGAAGAGAAGTTTGTGGCACAACTTGACCAGAAGAAGGGATCGGTTGATAGGACATGTTCTGAGGCATCAAGGGATCACCAATTTAGTATTGGAGGGCAGCGTGGAGGGTAAAAATCGTAGAGGGAGACCAAGAGATGAATACAGTAAGCAGATTCAGAAGGATGTAGGTTGCAGTAGGTACTGGGAGATGATGAAGCTTGCACAAGATAGAGTAGCATGGAGAGCTGCATCAAACCAGTTTCAGGACTGAGGACCACAACATCATCATCACAATGCAGGTGGATTTTATTGTTGTTGTTCTTGGTTTGTCTCTGCAAGATGTCTAGTTTCTCAACAATAAGTGTTCACAGTGATTGTTACATCTCAGGGAAGCAGTTCATAGTACACTACACTGTTACTGTTCCATCAGATGCATGCCATTATCTTTTGTGGATGTGTGCATGTCTCTGTACTGGAAGTTGCTGCTTTGTTTGGGGTTAACCATTCCTTTCTTTCCTTTATTTAGCATAATGCCATTTCTCGTCACCAGTGATGTTAGAAATGAATTATCGGTGTTGTTCATGAACCAATATTTATAACAAGCAAGCAGCATATGTCGATCTGCTGATTTTTGTAGTTTTGGCTTAGAGGATGTGGTACCCAAACACCCATTTTTTTCCCTTCGCCATTGCATGCAAATGTCACATGATTATGGGCTAATCACAGTTCATCACATTTGCCAGTTCTTGTACACGGACATGATTCACTGTGGGTTAATGCATTCGAACGATCGTTAAAATCCGAAGGTCTTCCTGAACGTGGAAAGTCACTGATGTCAAAATGATCCTCCCTGAAATGTGTTGTTTTCTTGCTGTGCTCTGTGTAGTGGCATTAGCCATTCAGTGGCATTAGCCATTCCCTCTATTAAACTCAAACAGAAGAATGTTGGGAATGTTAGTTTCTTCACTTGGCACTCCATTTTCTAGTGGCCGCAGCTCCACGCCCTATCTGCAAATGATAAAATAACTTCAATGGCACCTGTGAACTGCAATTAAAAATGACAGTTGATAAATAAACCCATAGCAACAGGAATGCTAGCATCTAAAACTAAATGCTGCGGACTGATGCACCAATTTGCAGTTGGGAGTTCTTGAAATAGAAAAATGTAAAGGACACGCGCATGGGGGTATTAAAATCCTAGAATGTTTAATGATCTGAAGCATGGAGGTTTAGAGGTGTCCAATTCCACCTCTCTGCTTTGACACAAGACAACATAAATGTGGTGGAAAGGGCCATTTTAAGTGTCACCAGTATGGTGCTGATATCACTACATACACACAGCAACAAACTTGAAAATACATGTAAATAAGACAGTAACATCTCCCTCCAAAAATAGCCCAACTAATGGGACAACAGTGGGAAATCGGAGGATTTAGGCTGGGGACAAGCTAAATATAATAGTAAAAAAACCACGCCACAATCCCAAAGCACACATTGATAAACAAAAAAATTTACCACATTCTGCTACACCAATAAAATCTACAGGAATCACACTTACCTTGACCTATATAGGTCAACCACAGCTGACGATACCAAACACACAAACAAACAAAAAATTGATAACTTGCTGAAAAAACTTCATGTCCTGAACTACAAACACTGCCAGAGACTTCACACATCCAACACAAAGGCATAAATGAACACACACGTGCATGTGCATGCATGTGTGCGCGTACACATACACACACGTGCATGTGCATGCACGTGTGCGCGTACACACACACACACACACACACACACACACACACACACACACACACACACACACACACACACCAGCAGCAGCGGGCACCATCAAACACAACGAACTCAGAAACTCCACTCTGTAATGACATCACACACAACACCCTTACATCAGGGTTCAAGGCAGATTTAATCAGATGCTTAGATTGACCCAAACATGACTTTAAACGTGAAGAGGTTGAGAAAGAGCAGCCAACCACTTGCAAACAAAGGCATATTGCGACAATTTTGTGTCTTCTTCAAAAGGTGTAGTAGACCTTCTTGAATCGCATACTAATTAGGTATAAGGAATGAAGCCAAACAGCTCTTGTCACAAAGATGTTCATATTAAGAGCACAAATAATCATAAGCATGTCTTATGGTGCAGCACTGTAGTTGGACAGATGTGCAGATCAAATGCAAAGGCACACTGTGCACTTCAGCTGCACACTTGTAATACTATGATGCTGCAATCCTAAGTCATGGCTTGTGATTATTTGTGCTATTAATGCTCAAGTGGACCTGTGTGTAGTGACAGTTGCAAATAGCATTGTCTTAAACTGTTGCATTGTTTTAAAATTGTGACCCCTGTACCAATTCCTTAAATATTGCTCCAGCTAATGCAGTGATAACATGTGCTGTCATGTGTCCAAGTGAGCAGCAGTAATATAAAATTGAGCTAGGTGGGAAATTTATATTACATGCAAGAAAATGACCTGGATTCAGAACTAGCAGTGTAATCCCACAATGTGGCAGTTGTCTAAGATATAATTAGCAATTACATACAGTTGGCTAGGATCTGAAACTGTGCTGACAGTGAGGTTAGCACACTGGGCTCTCATTCGGGAGGACAATGGTTCAAACCGGTTTCTGGCCAACATTATTTAGGTTTTCTGTGTTTTCCCTAAATGGTTTCAGGCAAATGCTGGGATGGTTCCTTTGAAAGGTCATGGCTGGTTTCCTTCCTCATCCCTCCCTAATTTGAGCTTGTGCTCTCTAATGACCTCGTTCTCGATGGAATGTTAAGCACTAATCTCCTCCTTGTGCTGTTTACTGCTTAGTCATTACTATGGGGTAATGTGTATGTGGCAAGTGTGATATATGAATGTTTATTTTATTATTGTTTAATGGAACAGTGATTTAGTGTGTGTAAAGTAACTTTCTTTTGTTTGATTAAAGTAAGATTGAACTGATTTTGCCATACATGTTTATCCTTATGTAAACAGCTATTCTTTACATGTGTACAAAGTATACCATGTGCCTGGTCGTATTATAAAAAGATTATTTATTTTTCAACCTTTCCAAGGTTAAGATTGCCTTGCTATAGCAAAGTTATCGAGATGCACACTTAAATATTTTGAAAAATGTTGTTACCGTATAAACCTTATTTATACGGCACTGTCTTATTTTTAGATCGTTGTGCCTCCTTTGCCAGGCAAAGCTTGGAAGCGTCAGATGCCATTCAGAGGGGATGATGGTATATTTGAAGAAGATTTTATAGAGGACCGAAGAAAAGGACTGGAAAGCTTTGTAAACAAGTATGTAATTAAACTAATTAAGTTTTTGTCAAAGTATACATATGCCTTTTGTTTAATTTGTAATTTCTTTTGCCAGGATTGCAGGTCATCCACTTGCCCAAAATGAGCGATGCCTTCACATGTTCTTGCAGGAACCAGTTATTGATAAAAACTATGTCCCGGGAAAGATCCGGAATGCGTAATACTTAAATATGTATTTCTGATACTCAACTTTCGTTTTCACTTATTGTTCTGTTAATATCAAAATTGTCAACTTTGCCATTCCAAAGTTACAAGCTGTACTGTGCTATTCCTGCAGATAGAAGTCAGATGATGTGGTTATAAGTTATTTGTGTGTGTGTGTGTGTGTGTGTGTGTGTGTGTGTGTGTGTGTGTGTGTGTGTGTGTGTGTGAAATATTTAACCACCTTCAAGGTTTTTCATTTTAGAAAAAAAAGTGCGTAAGTTACAGGAAAAGCATTACCGTGTGAGATAGTCCTTATATATATATATATATATATTACTTGTGTGTAACTGTTTATTCAGCCACAGATAATGTGGATAAGAGTGTAATCATGAATGAGTGGTTTGAAATTGGGTAAATGCTAGGCTGCTGAATATTCAGTATGTGATGCTTACAGCCACTCATGATTCATTGATTTATGTAGTGACTTAGTTTATCCTTAATGGCTTTAATTGTTATTATAAAATTTAAGATTGACTATATAATGTTATGTTGTTCTAAGTATAAATATTTAAAGTTTTTTCCACGTGTTTAAAATTGTAAAAGATTGAAATACTACTACTCTCCACACTTTCACTGTCAGTTTGAGAACATTTAAAGACTTAACTGATCTGTCAAACATCTGAACTATGGGGACAAGTTCAGTGTTAAATTTTTAGCTAATGATAGCTAGTATTTCACTGAAATATGAATAATTTACAGGATAGTTAACTTACCAACCCTATCTACATTTTTGTTCTTTGGTTCAAAATTTCACAGCAGTTTAACTGTAGTCGAAATGTTTCTTTGGGATGTACAGTAGTTGTAAGTGGTTGCATATTACCATTTCAAGTATCTGTAATCTTGAAATATAGAAATCCTGTGTCTGAAATTCATTTACTGTTGAGTGTGTTCTCATTTGGCAATAAAACTACGCTTTGTATTTTCAGTCTCATTAGAAGATAAGAATAGTTATGTGCGTGTGTGTTGTACATTTTCTTGAATGTATGTGCAAATCCAGCAGGAGTTGTCATGTTCACATGTCACTGTATAAATTATTGGGATGAATACTATTTTATATTAACATATGTAAAGTTTTTAAATCCACAAGAACATTTATGTATGGTGCCAGTGTTTATACTGGTGATATTGAAGAGTCTCTTTACATTTATTTACCATATTTTCCTCCTCAATCCAGTTTCCCTGTTTAGTAAAAACTTATTTTAATTTTACAACCTTGAAAGGAATTATCATTTGTGTTAATATAATAAATGGAACATGTGGAACAACTACATTACTGCTTACTAATGATCTTTGTGGTATTTGAGAACTGTGAATAGACTCCCAATACATGATTTTATTTGTGGTATTTTATTCAGATGCCTCTTAGTCCCATCAGTATTTAATTGTATTGGTGTAACATGTTTTTGGTGTTGATTGCTCAAGGGCATTAAAAAAATCGGATCTTAAAGTTGTGGTTAATCAGAGGGTGGGCTAGCTTGAGGTTTCAATTTGCATTTTGAATAACCCATTTGATACTGAGGTTGGAAGATGATAAATTGTCATATCCATTGTTAAAATATAAATTTACTTTGAGGGTGCCACATGAATTTGTTACAGGTGTTTGTCATGTACCCACAAAAGAGCATTGAGGCATTGACTGAAAAAGTAACAGCTGATATGATTTGGGACTGCTTGAAAAGTTAATAAAAGCTGTTTGAGATGTGGCATACAATGAAAGTTAAGAGTTGAAAAAGATGTAGCTTCTGTCTGGAATTTATATATTAAATGATAAAGAGAATTGTAGTTCTAATTACACTGGAGATTTGCAGAATGGGTACTGCCCACAATGCATCCTGCCTGCTCAGTACTGGAAAGTTTTCTTGGGCATCACAAGGGTATTAAGTGGTCCATACAGTGAAGTAAATTCCAGTCTGATGGGTTCTAAGTGCTGTTACATTTCACTCTTCTTGTAATGAAGCTTCTTGTGGTTATACAATTTAATTTTGATGGAGTTTCCTGGAAATGTTGTCAACAAGTCACATTGTATGCCAAGGAACAGTTCTAACAGTTTGTAGGCTTCATAAGTTTTCATGTCAACACATCATAAATCATTTTATGAAAATGTTGTATACACTTTAACAAAATAAGAACAGGCCTACATTATCCCATGTTACTGTGGAAGGTAAATTTGGTACAGTACACATGGGTTTGAATTGTTGGTTTGCTGTATTTGATAAATGTACATTTGTCAGGTCCTTGTAGAAGTAGTTACAGTATTCCCACTCTTTTGAATTCGGCTTTGTTTTCAGTTCTCAATCAATAGTGTGTTGCAATGTCATTGTTAAAACTTTAGTAGAAGTGAATCACTTCTCAGAGGCCAGGAATTTAATTTAAACTGTCTTGGAGTTTCCATTCCAGTATTACATGGTAATAGGGAAATGGAGGGAAAATTAGTTCTAGCAGTCTGGGCATTTACATTTATATTTTTGTGTAGTTTCATTGTAAAATGGGATATATGGCCACTGATTCTGCCACAACCACTGAAATTCCTTGTTGTAGCTTTGTTTTTATTGGTTTAAGGGTATCAAAGTAAAGTGGACACACTGCGATACTCAGATTGGCCATGATGATAGGAAACACACAGTCTGACTATCCCTATATGCCACTGACAGAATATAATTTACTGCAAGAAATTTCTTTATAGTTTGTGAATGCAGCATGTGCAACAAAGGGCTGAGGGGACTAGTTCAAAATATCCCGTAGTATGAGATAGGATATTGGAATCTGAGACTGGAAAAGTAATACAGCCTACTGTAGCAGCTAAAACTAGACTACAAATTACAAAACAAAAGTAGTAGCCTCAATTTGCCAGGTTTGTTTTTGGAATATTTCATTTAATATCTGAATGAAACATGTTCATTTTGTCATTTTCTGCAATGTTCTGGAGATAAGTAGAGCAAGGAAAGTCGTCAATATCTGAATCACAATCAGGGGAAGAACTTTAGACCAAAGACAAATTAATCCTCTTGCAGTACGTAAATGAGTCATACTTGTGGAACATTTTGTCAGATATCTCTATTCAGTACATACATCAAAAAACACATGGTTGGAGAGACAAGCAGCAATTGATTACTGAATAAATATAGCAGAGGTTGTTAAAAAATCTAATTGTCACACTACAGAAAGCATGGTAGAACATATCGGTTTGATACTTTTGAAAAAAACTGAAGAGTGCAAAAGATTGTAACAGTGTACAAAGTGAAACTGCGTGGAATGTAAAGGGGTGTTAAACTAACCACAATGCTTATGAAACTGCCATGCCTTGCAGGACTGCAGATTTTTAGAAGTGCAGGTTTGTTCCTGTTAGAAATTTGTTGTAGGAAAGCATTTATTATTGTAAATTAATTTTGTCATTTTTAACATCTACAGTTAGGCATCAGGTTATTACATTCCTTCCGTCCTTTCAGGAAATCGCACCTGGAGATGCCTATGAAAATAATTTAAAATATTTGTGTAAAAATCTCAAAGTAATTTGAGTAGGGCTTGGTGACTTTGGCAGTGGGTGTAATTTTTGCTGGGATGAACTATTGGCAGTTGGTCATACACTGGTGACATACTTGGCATATAGAATGTTCCTGAGCATACATGTCAAGTTGCCATTTCTCCTCCACTTCCATACCTGCAATTTATGTGAAGACCTAACCAGTATAAGTGCTAGTTTCAATGCCATGGTAGATAGCTCGGTACATAAAAACTGACCGCTATTTCAGTGATATTAGGCATCGTGCCAATAGATCCTGTGGTTTCAAATCCATGGATCAATCATTAGTTCTGAAGCACTATGCCAAAGACTTGTCTGAACCAGATTCTGGTTTGCCTAGTAAATCATACTAAAGTTATGTGATAAAACCAACTGTAAGCTTGACTGACCCAATCAAAGGAGTGCAGTGTCCCAGGCTGGTAGCTATGGATGGGAAAGCTTCTCTTACAAGAAACTCTAATATGAGTGTAGTTAATAATTCATGGTTGTGTGTGAAAGCTTTTACTTATAGTCCAATGAAGCACTTTGCTGTTAAGAGAATGTTTAGATACTGAAAGGGAGGTCTGCAACACCACCTACTGATAAACATAATTTCTTTTGAGCTTGAAAAGTAGTGCAGTTGCTAACATTGGTATTGTTCTGGCTGTTAGTGTCTAGTGGATAGTAATGAGCAAGTCCTAAGTGTGTTTGCCAGCCTACCATTTCATTTCTATGGGGTATGAATTTTTGGAATGCAACACTTGAAATAGTGTTGGAATTGAAGGCATTCAGGAACTGAAATCAGCTGGTCTCATGATATCAGATGAGCAACAGCTTGGCACAACTGGCAAGCCAAATGCTTCAATGCCATCAAAGAGGAAGGTAGACACTAAGCTAAGAGCCATGAGATTTTTAGAGCATATTTATGGCTAATGAGGTAATCGTAATTTTTGAGTATTACCTAGGAAATTGAAGTTTCAATGAGCTTGACTAATCTTTT
Organism: Schistocerca gregaria; assembly: GCF_023897955.1. Taxonomy (NCBI): domain Eukaryota; kingdom Metazoa; phylum Arthropoda; class Insecta; order Orthoptera; family Acrididae; genus Schistocerca; species Schistocerca gregaria. The sequence goes on from NC_064931.1 coordinate 751,205,967, forward strand.
CCACAACTAGAATATTACAACTACCAATGTAAAGATACATTTCACTAGATCTGCATTTGTAGTGTAATCTACATAAGTAAATATTCTTGATTGAATGACAAGATAAATCATGATTATTAAGAGGAGAAAAGCTTTAGCTCTATGGAACATTTAGTTTCTGAAGAACTAAACTGAGACCTGTGTTGTGGTTTTTAAAATATGCAGTTTTGTTCCTATTAACTTGGTCTTGTAGTAGTACCAGGTCATACTAGGTAAATGGAAGTGATTTGGAAGAATCCTTTGGTTGTTTATCAACACAAGTTTCTTTGTGATTTTAGTCCTAAAGAGTGCAGTCATATTCACTACTTCTACAGACAAATTATAAGATTTTATAGTCCTATTTATTTTTCTATTGACAAATTATAAGATTCTGTAGAATATGGACATTTTTTGATGCTCCTGAGTGAGAAATTTCAGTTCCTATACTGAATCTTGCCATTGTCTCAGGAATAGTCTCCATGTCCACTAAAAGCTAATGGCTCCCTCAATGACATGACTGAAACACACTTTTACAGAAAGTTTACATGTTAGCTATTGCAGTTTGTCAAGATTTTTCTCTCCTTCATTTTAAGGATGTGTCCTTCCCAAATGCTAATCTTAAAAGCAGGCAAAGAGCGTTCAGACTGTTGTGAGAGAATTTGGAAATTGCTTGCCGAGAGAGAAATGGAAAAATGTTAGTAAATTCCCCATGCCTGTTTTAATTCTACAAAAAATGCTAACTGACACTTTTTGCACAAATCAGGTAAATTACCTATTTTGTGTATCAAGACCTGCTTCAAAATCTACATTGTCACTGAATTTGTATAAGGCCCTTCAAAGCCACTTCTATGATGAGCAGCATATTTGTAGAAAACTGGAAAAAATGGCAACAATTGCAGTTTTAATTTTCATTGTTGTGCAGAATTGATTTCTTTTCAGAATGGTTGAAGGTTATTTGCCCCCAAGGAGTCTGAAAAATCTGATTTTTCACACTTGATGAAATTGCTATACCTAAGACTAATACACACACACAGATGTATAAGTCTTCTCATATTCCGTGTGAGAACAGACTGAGTAAACATATAGAAGGCAGAATAAAAAGTGCTACCCTGAACTTAATAGAGATTTGTAGAGTATAGATGTACATTAATAGGGTGCTGGATGTTTGTAGTAGATACAAAGCTGAGAGGAGGATGTTTGCTTCCCCAGTGAAGGTCAAAGATGTAACAAACAATGAAGTACAGTTTGATGTGTCAGTTTTTTTTTTTGCAGTGATTAATCATGTGCTTCTGGGTGTTCCCCTATTTCCATTTAACACAATATTTATAGATGATCAGCTAGCTGTCTTCAGGTGCCACATTCATCTGTAATGTGACATACACTGCCTTTTGGATATCTAGATTGGCTTTTAACATTACAACTGGGTATTGGGCCAATATAAAGAACAGCAATCTTTGACTTCACTTCCTCAGTCTCTCAACTGCAACTTCTTCCTCAGGTGTTTTTCATTGCATTGCCCATTCAGTTTGATGGTCTGGGTACCCATTCCTTGAAAACAATTTGTAGTTGCAATTCTTCGGCAAAGCTATCCTTGTGTGAAAGTATTTGAGCTCTATTGATCAGAGCTGTTAAGTTTCTTTGTGATGGGTGTTGACGGCTTGATGTGTGGGTATAGAGGTCTGTGTGTGTGATTTTCTATATACACTGACAAGGAATCCATATGTTCTTGTAACTAACACAAGGAAGGAGGGTAGCTTGTCTCTCTTTAAAATTCCATCATGTATTTTGTTACAATGGATAGTTTAAATGTTCCAGGAACTATTAAAGCTTTTCCACTCCATGTGGGCACAACATAAGTGTTGTCCACATGCTGATTGAAACACTTTGGTTACGGATACTGGCAGAAGTAAAGCTGTGAGTACGGGGCGTGAGTCGTGCTTCAGTAGCTCAGTTGGTAGAGCACTTGCCCGCGAAAGGCAAAGGTCCCGAGTTCGAGTCTCGGTCGGGCACACAGTTTTAATCTGCCAGGAAGTTTCAGTTTGGCAGATTCTGGTGTCTTTGTTTCAAAGTGTTTCATCTATGGTACACCCAGTGCTTTATTTGTAAAAATAAAACTCACTAACTCACTCACTCTACTGTGGCCCTCCAGTGGGTGTTTTTGAAATTTAGACTTGTTAATACATTTTTTACATACGAGTACAACATATCAATGCATACTGTCACAAATAGAGCAAGTCTCTCAATATGCAATAACGGGCAACCCATGAATACACCATCAGTCTGTTCATATTTTTTGTCAAATTGGAAATAATTTGATGACAATGTACCTAAAAAGTTCTGGGAAACAATTAAATTTTTCCTTTAGTTCCAAGAAATCAGGAAGTGGAACTCTCGTAAAGAGGGAGACATCAAAACTGACCACAATTTCTATGTCCTGGAGCTGCACTTGAGCTGCTCTATAAAGTCAGTGGTGTTATGAAAGTGTTGTTTACACTTCCCCCACATTTGATGGGAATGTGTTTTAGGTATTTTGTCAACTGGCACATAGTTCTGCCAATATTACCTGTGGTCTTACAGGAATTCCTTCTTGGGTTTCCAAGAAGACACTATATTCAAGATGGCACTGCAGCTCATATTTTAAGACCCTTAGTGATGTTACTTGGTAAACATGACTCGAAGAGTCATCATCTTTCTCTAGATTTTATTCTTTGGATTGACATTTATCGTTGATGTTCAAAAGGTCAAAAAATCTTCTCATTGTAGTCCACAAGACACAAGGACTGCAGCATTGCCCTTGTCAGCTGGCAGAACTACAGCTTCAGTGTCCTCTTGCAGGTTTCTTAATGATGTTATCCCTTGGAGATGTTGGATCTTAGTGTTTGCTTCAGTAAGTGTTCCACAGGTTTTGTAGAAAAACTTGTTGGCTCCTTCTGGTGGGAGGGAAACTGACATGCTCCACTGAGTTGTTGAATGCTGCTGGTAGAATTTTTGGAGTGGATGCAAAATTTAGCCCTTTAGTGTGGATCCAGTGTATTGCCCCAGATGTTTGTAAATGAGATTCATGATACAGCTCCCAGCTTCTTGTCTTGGGTTTTTGTGCACGTGATTGAATTTTGCTCTGCTGTGCATACATTTTTTTTTATTGTTTGTGAGCATGTTGTATTATCAACCCATCCCCAAGATTTTGCAGTGTGTTTAGCTGACATGTGAAGATGGAGCTGAAGCAGCTGTTTTTGAAGTGACATCTAGCATATGTCGGGTGTTGCAAATTCTCTCTCGCACTAGAACCATGCTTTCATGGCACCTAATCATACTTGCTGCTGTTGATGTTGTGTTTGATTGTAGCGAACATAACTACAGCTTCAAACTTTCTGGCAGATTAAAACTGGGATCAGGGCTGAAACCTTTGCCTTTTGTGGGCAAGTTGTCTGCTGATGTAACTACCCAAGCGTGACTCATGACCCATCCTCACAGCTTTACTTCTGCCAGTACATCTCCTCATGCCGTCCAAATTTGACAGTTCTCCTGCATGCCTTGCAGGACTAGTACTGGAAGAAAGCATTTTGTGGAGACATTGCTTAGCCACAGTCCGGGGGGTACTTTCCAGAATGAATTATGAGTTTGCAGTGGAGTGTGTGCTGATATGAAAATTCCTGGCAGCTTAAAATGGTGTTGGCACACAGTTTTAATCTGCTAGGAAGTTCAAGATCAACACACTCTCCACTGCAGAGTGAAAATTCATTCTGGTAGGTATGACTTGTTCATTTCGACTCCTTGTTGGGAAGGTCAACACTGAGAAGTGGACTTTTTTTCTTGGCAGAGTTTATCCAAATGGAGTACATTGGGGAACATCCTGCAGAATGGAGTGCTGAGATTGCTCAGACTTTCATAGTGTTATTAGTGTTGTGCTTCCAGGTGTTCTGCTGGGTTATTGTTTTTACTTTATGCAGTATTTCAACAACCAATCAAGCTGTCAGCCTAAGGTTCTTCAAGTTTTGCTGTTAAGTGTACTCACTACCTGGACTCCAACCGGTCTGTGAACTATTGTTGGTATGCACAACTATTTATAGCAAGAGTTCAAGTCTCTACATTCTATGACGCTCTTTTTGTTTTTAAAATTCACTGATATTCCATGAAGTGCAAACTCTGTGGTTTCCTGCTCTGGTAGATGCAATGGCCAGCAATATTTTAATAAATTGATTTTAATTTTTTTATCGATACCACCTAAACAGTAAAATGGTTAGCATTGTTACTGTCCATGTGGTGTGTGTCAGTCATATAGGGTCCACTCTGCCCTTGTGAGGGCAGATGAGGAGCTGCTCAAATAAAAAAAAGCACATACTGGCAATAAAGGCTGGAGGAATTAGCAATGTTGTATGATTATAGGTAGCTCCTCCTACTGCCTTTTAGGCAGCAGTTGGCCAGTCACAGCAGGCCTAAATATGGGTCCATGAATGGTGTTCTTGTTTTTAAAATGGAAACAATAACTTGTCAGAACATGTGGAGGCACACCATTAATGGAGTATAGTACTGGGAAATAACTGTTTGAAGCTGTATAGTTCATCACACAGTAATTAAAATGGAGATAAAGTTGTTTGTGACTTTTGCACATGTGTACAGTGGCCAAATGACATAAGTTATTATGGAGGTAGGCACAGGTGCATGACAATTAGATAATGGAAATGAAGTGGCCTGTAAAATGTTATTCTTTGTTAAAGTTGTCAATGGTTATCAGGAATGTATATTGAATATGTAGTGGAAGTGTGCAAAGTAGTGATGGTGGCAGTATAATCCACACATTTGATTGGCCAACCAGGGCCTCTTAAGTGTTCTAAAAGTTGTGAACTACAATAGTGTGGGTCTGGGCAGTATTCTGAAACTTGTTTCTTCTGGAAACTTGTCCGAACAGCTCTCCTCCATGCAGGAGCTTGATTGTGAACAGTTTAAAACCATCAGAATTAGACAGAGGAATTTCCCCAATATTCACTACAGCACATTCAATTTATAGCAGGTAGCATTCATCACTGAATGTAATCCGAATTTTGACTGGCGTTGGGCTTTAACTTTCCTTAGCTGCAAAAAAAAAAAAAAAAAAAAAAAAAAAAAAAAAGCGGTACAACTGATTATTTAGGAGGTTGAAAGCCTCGCAATATTTGGAGTAGTGATGCAATGAAATGTAAACTATTTTGTTAATAAATAATCAGATTTATATACATTTACACTATATGTAATTTTATGTGATTCCATGCAAAAGAGTAGTTAAATGCACTTACAGCTCTGTGGAAATGTGTTCATTACTGCCTCCACATACAGAAGCACTGACAGTTGATCTATATTTAAGTAGAAACTATACATTATGTCTAGGTTTTAATTTAGGTTGGTACCATTGGCTGAATTGTGTTCATTTATTTCATGTTCCAGTGCTCCAATTTATGAATATATCCCAGGACATAGAACATGTCAGTTTTACAAGTTCATAAGAGTTAGGTTCTATGGTATTATAAAAGTAATACTAAATAATTTCATATTTTATTTACAACTTAGGTTCTGTTACAGAAAATGAATTACAATAATAAATAGAAAGGAACAGAGATAAAGGGTCTGAGTGATGCTGGGTATGTGGTTCAGGAACTTTAGAGTAAAATGACCCAAACACTTAGTTTGTGAAGGGAAGGCATTAAAAATCTTAAAGCCTCTGAAATGGACCCCCTTCTGTACAATACTCAGGTTCGCATGCTCTTAATAGATATCATCTTTTCTTCAAACTTCCTGGCAGATTAAAACTGTCTGCCAGACCAAGACTCGAACTCAAGACCTTAGCTTTTTTGTGGACCAGTGCTCTACCATTCGAGCTACCCAAGCACGACTCATGACCTGCCCTCACAGCTGTACTTCTGCCCAGGCTGTGGCGGCTAAGCCATGTCTCCACAATATCCATTCTGCAAGGTTTGCAGGAGAGCTTCTGTGAAATTTGGAAGATAGGAGATGAGGTACTGGCAAAAGTAAAGTTGTGAGGACGGGTCGTGAAATGCAGTTGGGTAGCTCAGGTGGTAGAGCACTTGCCCACACAAGGTAAACGTCCCAAGTTTGAGTCTCGGTCCGGTGTATATATAGTTTTAATCTGCCAAGAAGTTTCATATCAGCACACTATCCACTGCAGAGTGAAAATCTCTATTCCGGAATCATTTTTTCTTATAGTGTCATGACTATGATACACACTATTACATTTAAAAAAGGGCTTTCTCCCCCTTTTATGAAACACACAAGGGAGAATATTGTTCAGTGGATGTGACAATTTAAAGCTCCTTAAAAAGATTTCTATATGTGATGAACCCCACTTATGATTCTTAAGGCTCTTTTCTATGCAAATAGCATTTTTCTAGCTAGTAGCCCAAATTGTAATGGCATGAAAATAACCATAACGTGATTTACTAATTTCTATGAGAGTAAAGAAGGTGTAAAGCATAAGTTGTAGAACTCAGTCTTTTGCACAGGCCGAGGTTGTGGTTGTGGTTGTGGTTTTACCAGTTTAATTTGCTGTCGATATGCAAGCCCAGGTATTTTGAAGTATCCACTGTAGCCATCTGTGGGTCACCCAGTTTTTCTACAATTTCTTCATCTTTAGAGGTGAATGTGGTTTTACTGTAAGTAACAGAAAGATCATTTATGTTACACTAGTTCACAGTATACCCAAAAATATTATTAGCTGATGCCTCAAGTTTGTCTAATGAATTATCAATAAGTATCGTAGCGTCATCGCCAGAAGTGAGTTTTGTTTTGTAAGAATGTGTGCCCTGATCCGTACACTCGACCTCCTTCCACAAAATTAATGAGAGATGGCAGCCAAACACCCCACCCCTCACCAGATCCTAGATATACTCTTGACTAACAGTATTCATCTACCTCTACAAAGAGGTAGATCTTTAATAGAAAGTAGGGGATCCAGAATTGGTCACTTTCCTGCTGCACAACCTACGCTTAGGTACGTAGCTTTATGTAAAAGTATTTGCTAACTGATACTCTCAAATGCTTTTGATAGGTCACAAAATATTCCAGTCATCTTAATTTTTTGTTGGACTACAAAACATTGACACAAATGCAAATATTGCATCTTCTGTTGATAACTACTTCTGAAATATGAACCAACCTTAGCTTATAGTATTATACTCATTAAGGTATTTAACAGTCCTAGCATGCATTGCTTTCTCTGAAACTGTGGAAAAACGTCCAGTAGTAAGACTGGCCCGTAGTTAGCAATATCTGCCTTATCTCCCATCTCGTGCAGTGATTTTACAACTACTTGCTTAAGCCTTGCAGGAATTATTCATTGCTCGAGTGATACATTGAATGTATTACTAAGTTGAGGGAACAAACTAAAATGTTAGCAACTACAAATGTATGTGTATTTATACTGTTTCCCCAGTCATTAGTGTTTCAAATATGTAATGTCAGATATGAATAATGTTAGTCAAGAGTGTACCTAGGATCTGGTGAGGCGTGGGGTATTTGGCTGCCACATCTCATTAATTTCGTGGAAGGGGGTCGAGTGGATGGACCAGGGCACACATTCTTACAAAATAAAAATCATATCTATAGAAAAACTGTTTTTGACTCACCAAACATACTAAGACTACTAATTTATAATACATACCCACCACAGTGTGATGAACTGAGAGTGTGTAGCTTGTGTGATATTTTTAAAAAATTATTTTGTTATTGGGCAGGTAACATTGAAACATGCAAATACTTCTTATATACACATTCGCCAGTGGGTAACAAGAAAAACAGCATAATTTAAATGTACAATACAAAGGGAAACTTTTAGAACCCAGAGCCAGAGACTTTTAGTTACAAGAAGAATAATGGCAAAATATTTATACACTTGCTGTTAGGTTACAAACATTCCATATTGCAACTTTCTTCAGACTGATAACTGAAGTGACATGTTTGTGTGGCAGGGAAGGACAAAAATTTCACTTGCAAAGGTCATAATTTTTGTATGGGGAGGGTGAAAGGTGCAGCTGCCCCTCACCGGGTTTGTCCTTACTGTTGGTAATTAATGACATGGTGAGTGATACATAGTTACTTAATAGTAGGAACAACTATTAGAGCACACTGTGGTATAGGATAAAAAGTTATCGATTAACTTAATGCGTCAAATTCTGATAAAAGCTCAAGCTTTCAATAACTGCCTCTATCATCATCATTATCATGGGCTGTTGTGAAACTGTCGCGGTTCCCAATTTTATGCCCAGAGGGCAACATCCTGTTTCTTAGATTAAATGATGGTGATGATATCATGGAGATGCCAAATGCTTAGGTGGCACTGTCTGCATCCGGATTTGCTCAAGTGTCATGACTTATATCAGTTGGTGAACTTTAAAAAGCCTTCCTGTGTCATCTTTCTTTATGAAGTTCATGTTTCCGTGTGTTGCTAAGTTCGTAGCCAGTATCTATTAATGTTATCACATAATATAATTTCCACTGCTTCCCTAATCACAAAGTACCACCCTGACAGACAGGGTGAACAGCTTGACACAGTCACAAAATATATAATAAGCGTAACAATGCAAGGTGATATGAAATGGAACGAGTACATCAGATTGCTAGTAGGGAAGATGAATGGTCAACTTCGATTTATTGGGACACTTTTGAAAAAGTGTAACAAATCTATAAAGGAGACACCGTATAGAATACAAGTGCAACCCGTTCTTGAGCACTGCTTAAGTTTGTGGGATCATGACCAGGTGAGGTTAAAGGAAGACATCAAAGAAATTCAGAGCCATCTAGCTAGATTTGTTACCTGTAGATTCAATGAGCATGTGAGTATTACAGAGATGCTTTGTGAACTCAAATTAGATTCCCTGGAGGGAAGATGACATTCTTTTCGCGAAGCGCTATTGAAGAAATTTCGAGTACCAGCATTTGAAGCCAACTGCAGAACAATTCTACTGCTGCCAATGTACATTGTATGTAACGACCACTAAGAGATGAGAAAAATTAGGGCTTTTACAAAGCTTATAGGCAGATGTTTTTCCCTCACTCTATTTGCAAGAACAACAGGAAGGGAAAAGACTAGTAGTGGTACGTGGTACCCTCCGCCATGCACTGTACAGTGGATTGCCGAGTATGTATGCAGATGCATAAAAGTGGAAGCCTTGCCAATTTCATGACAGTCAGGCCTAGCCCATGATGATGATGATGATGATGATGATGATGATAGTCATTAAAAGCTTGGGATTTTGAAACAGAAAGTTAACTGAGAACTTTTTACTCAGAGACAACAGACTTCAATCAAATTGGGGCATACTTTGCTTGTTGCAGCTACGTGCACCACAGTGCAAACATAGAAATCAATTGGAGCCAATGCTAAGTACAGCATTCAAAAGTGACTGTAAAGTTGGTAAGAGGTAAGGCTGTCATCAATCCAAAACTTGGTTTGGAAACCCCAATGCTGTACACTTATATGGCGTGGTATACTGTTGTCTTCCTCCATCCTTTGTGACTTACCCAACTACTTCTAGGGGTACCTACAGTTTAAAGTGGATTCCAAACCATTGTAGTTGCCACTATCGTATTAAACTTGAAACAGCTTTCACAAAGATGAAGTAATTTGGGAGTAATCTGAAGACAACTTTCAGACACAATGGTGTAACATTGTAGACCTAAGGCATGTGGTATGAATTTAACACACGAATGTCAAATAGTAACATCCTCATTCATGTAAAGGCTCCCTGCAGATATCTTAATTCTGATTTTGTGAGATGTCATGTACCAGTTCTCCCCGACTTCACCAAACCATCAGTGTGTCCCCAGTTCCATGTGATATGCCCTTAACAGAAATTTATTTGAGAAGAGATCAAAACTGGGTAGGCAAATCATGTTCCACTACAATAACAAAATTGTGCGAAATACTAAGGACCTGAACACACATGAAAATTGAGTCATACTCTTGTTGCTGATGGCTGACAATTGTATGACCATCATCAATAGCTTCATTTCAAAGCTTGGAATCTGTTAATATTTTTATAAGTTTGTACTTTCCATATTGCACATACTTATTTGTATGATGCAAATTGTTGTTGATTAAACTGACTACATCACAGATATACCTTACAGGTAGAATCCTGTTTTTTTTTTTGTCATCCATGTCCAATAATGCTTGGGGTAACACAGGAGTTATGTTAAAAAAAAAAAAACACCTCTGTCTTCTTTTTACATAGTTACACTTTGCAAGCAAACTTTATGGGATAATACTGGAGCAGTTATGTAAATAAAAGTGACATCATTGAGGCAAACATTTGCTTCACACAAATAGTAAGTGGTAAGTATTTAAAAGGGTTCTCTCAAGTCACTATAGAAACTGAGTACTGATGACCGGAAAGTTGAGAGAGATTTTGACTGGCACGTGCTCCGCACATCTAGTTTTTAGCTAGGTTTCAAGCTTGTACAGAGTATTAACTGTATTGGATATAGTTGTTCATTACGGAATTATACATTCATTTTGGTGTCGAAAACATCATGCTAGAAACTACCAGCATAAACTGATGTTTCTGTACAGCAGATCAAAGTCATAAAAGAAAGTATAAATGTTACAGAGGTATTTAATCTCCCATGTAGTAACAGTTCACAATACATGACATTATTCCTGAAAATGGAAATACCTCTGTAAGGCTCAAACAGAGAATGATAGTCGTTCTAGTAAAGATCATTTTGAGCTTAATTGCTTACATATACCAATTGTGTAGCTTCTGTTAAACTTCACGTGTGAATTATCCTCATATTTCATACATAAAGTACAAGAATAAATACTTTAAGCTGTGTTTTGTAGTTGAACTGTTGTTCCATTTCTTTATTTTATCCATAATAGAGTGAAAAAGTGCTGAGGTAGCAAACTGTCTTGTACTCATGTTGTCATGAGTCGTCATTTGCCTAAAGAGGTGGATCTCACAGCATGTTTTGTTTACTGATGACTGACTCTACTCTTACATCTTGTTTGTAGTTGCCCCTGACATTTGGTTAAATTCTGGCAGGAAAAGAACTGTGTTTCATAAGTAATAAAGTGAAGCTGTCTTCAATCTGAAGATTGCTTTGAGCACCACAGTGCTTTGTGATGTAATTCTATTGTGGTCTCTTGCCTTCCTTCAAACTCTGAACTGACTTGCGTGACCAGTTACAGTGGGACTTATAGTTCAATGTGGATTCCAAACCAGTTAGTTGGTTGATTAGTTAGCTGGTTATTTGCATGTTCTTTGGATCACTATTGTGAAGTGGAATGAGTCTGTTTTTCAATTATAGCATACTTTCTCAGCAAAATATGCTAACTGTTTCCTCAGAAATTGTTCTATCGAGTAGAACAATGGTTTCCAACATGGGGGGTAATTACACCTGAGGGGTAAAAACAAAAGAATTGGTCATGTTTTGGTCACAAAACTGAATTGTTTTTAAAACATCATTACAATCAATCATATTTCAGTGTTATACTGATTGCATAAGTTACCAATTACTACATTTCATTCAAATACTAGCAGGGTTGCCACAGGTTCTTGAAATCAGGGAATGTCAAACACGTCATGGAAATGAAAAAAAACGCTGGCAAAATCACGTTTTTGTTTCAGTAGATGAAATGGTTCGTTTACTGAGATGTCATGCATTGTCACTGGCCAGGCACAGCAGAGTACATGCGTCACTTCCCTACTCCCTCATTACTACTGCTTCTCTCTTTTCTACCACTCCCGTGAGCTTGCAGTCAGTGGTGCCACCACTTCTTGCAGCTAGCCTGGCAGCTACCAATGAGAGGCAGGGGGGCCATGAGGAGTGGGTTTGTATGATCAGATTCTCAGAGACTGTAGACGCAGTGGCTAGAGACGGTAGTCGTGTGCATTATTTGTGTCTGGATGATTGTATATGTAATCTCGTTTTCTGGCAAAACCTATGGCTGAAAATTTAGTTGTGATTGTGTTTTCTACTTGCCTGTCTGTGCCTCAGCGGTCATCTTTACGGTGAGTTGCTACCTATCCTCATTATTATTGAGACGGCTAGAGACGGTAGTCGTGTGCATTATTTGTGTCTGGATGATTGTATATGTAATCTCGTTTTCTGGCAAAACCTATGGCTGAAAATTTAGTTGTGATTGTGTTTTCTACTTGCCTGTCTGTGCCTCAGCGGTCATCTTTACGGTGAGTTGCTACCTATCCTCATTATTATTGATTCTAAGAGTATTTGAACAAGTTATCTTTTGCATGTATTGATCACCGTGGTATCATTTCATCAACACGTTGTCTGTGGCTGGTGAATAGCTGGTAACACGAGTGGATTTCTGTGATGGGCGAAAGCCATTAGGGTTCCCACTAATATGCAGGCCCTCCCTGTTAGGTTTAGTCTCATTGATCTACCCACAAGCTGTGTGTGTCTGTGTGTAGCAGTGGATTTTCAAGGTTTATTCCATGGACTCAGGAATGCAGTGCTCCTCAGAGGCCAATTGCGCTGGATTTCTGGAATTGCGACTGTCTCACCACAAATATGTTGTACTGTGTGGCGTTTTCTAGACATTTTATTTGTTCTAGTACATTGTGGCACTTCAAAAGTAGTTTATAAGTTAGGAAGTACGGGAAATAAGAACAAGAAATCTGCCAGTCACTGGAGGTTATCTGCTACATACTCATATACACTGAAGCTCCAAAGAAACTTGTATACGCATGTGTATTCAAGTACAGAGATGTATAAACAGGCAGAATACAGCACTGCGGTTGGCAATGCCTATATAAGACAACAAGTGTCTGGCGCAGTTGTTGATCAGTTACTGCTGCTACAACGGCAGGTTATCAAGATGTGAGTGAGTTCGAATGTGGTGCTATAGTCAGCGCACAAGCAACAGGACACAACATCTCCAAGGTAGCGATGAAGTGGGGATTTTCTCGTACAACCATTTCATGAGTGCACCGTGAATATCAGGAATCTCATGAAGCATCAAATCTCCACATCACTTCAGCTGGAGAAAAAACCTGCAAGAATGGAACCAATGAAAACTGAAGAGAATCATTAAGTGTGACAGCAGTGCAACCCTTCTGCAAATTGCTGCAGATTTCAATGCTAGGCCATCAATAAGTGTCAGCGTGTGAAACATGGAACAAAACATCATTGATATGGGCTATCGGAGGCTAAGGCCCACTTGTGTACCCTTGATGATTGCATGACACAAAACTTTTACGCCTCACCTGGGCCCGTCAACACCGTCATTGGACTGTTGATGACTGGAAACATGTCGCCTGGTTGTACAAGTCTCGTTTCAAATTGTATTGAGCAGATGGACATGTAGAGGTGCGGAGACAACCTCATGAAACTTGCATGTCAACAGGGGACTGTTCAAGCTGATGGAGACTCTGTGATGGTGTGGGGCGTGTAGTTGGTGTGATATGGGACCCGATACGTCTAAATATGACTCTGACAGGTGACTGTACGTAAGCATCCTCTCTGATCACCTGCATCCATTCATGTGCATTGTGCATTCCGATGCGCTTTGGCAATTCCAGCATGACAATGCAATACCCCACACGTCCAGAATTGCTACAGTGTGTCCCCAGGAACACTATTTTGAGTGTAAACACTTCCACCGGCCACCAAACTCCCCAGATATGAACATTACTGAGCATATCTGGGATACTTTGCAACGTGCTGATCAGAAGAGATCTCCAGCTCATCTTACTTTTATGGCTTTATGGACAGCCCTACACGATTCATGGTGTCAGTTCCCTCTAGCACTACTTCAGAAATTAGTTGAGTCCATGCCACATCGTGTTGCGGCACTTCTGTGTGCTTGCAGGGTCTCTACATGATATTAGGCAGGTGTACCGTTTCTTTTGCTGCTCAGTGTATTTCTCGAAAGAAAAATTACAAAATATATGTAAAATAATAGATATAGCACAGTGGGTAATAACTGATGATAACGAATGTAGCAGAACCAACATTTTATTTTCACTTACCTGTAGTGTTAGTTGACACAATTATTCCCTGCCTTATACATCTCTTTCAAGACCCCTACTTTTTTCTAAGGTTATTTCTGAAATCGGTGAAGGTCTTTTAAATCTGTCTTGTTACTCCAAGAAAATGCATGTTTTTGTCAGTAAATGTGTTTAGTTTTATTGAAATAAAATGATATCAGTGGTCTTAATGAAACACACATACCATTTGGCTTGCTTTCTCCATCTAAAAACAGTTGATTACAAAGGCTGTTCATGTCAGTACCTAAGATTTTCACCCATATCAGGAAACGCCATCTGTTTGGATTTTTTTTTAAAAAAAATAGATATTTCCTCATTTGCACTATTGTCTTACCGTAGCTGCAAATGCAGATTGTCAACTTAGTCTTATCTCACCTTTGAGATCTCAAAATTTGTTGGGGAAAAATGATAAAACTTGTCTGGAATTCAGCATTAATGTGTGAAAATGTGGTGGAGATGACAGTTTCTAAAGCAAATGTGTCAATTACATCTTCCTGAGGTAGTCCACCTGCTACACATATACTTTGTGCTGCAGTGCCCTTAGACAGTGAGCTGTGTGATGGGACTTTATCTCAATCGATGAGGTTAAGTGGTGGTGGGATGCCTGCTGATTTCCCGTAAACAACCTGTATGGGATTTATCAAGTGTGGCCCCAATAGACCATTCTGTGCATTCACTATTGCAGAAATCAAAAAGTCATATTCACATTCCAATTCCTTGAACATGGGCACTAGTAACACTAGTTGCTCTGTTAAGGATATTAGAAATATAGCATGTTGCATCTTCTTGCTCATACCATTCTCATTTCTCCCACATGAGTGCCCAGTTTTCTAATCCCTTCAGCAGTAATCTGCCCTCTCTTGGTCACTGCATTTATCATTTGGTTTGTCCCCATTAGGGATGCTCTTACTATAGTTACTCACTCTTTATACAGTCACAACAGTCCTCTCTGTTGCTTTTCTAACACACCTATTTTTTACCTTAAAGAAGGATGCATTGTCTTAGTGTAGTGTACCAAAAAATATCTTGCAAGTCACACCAACAAAGTTTAATATTCCTCATTTTATCCTTGTTTGCTCATGCCTAGCCAACTCCCCAATTAATTCTTTTGCTTCCATAATTTTCCTTGCATGCCATTTTGTAGTCTGCTGTACCATTTGCCTGTGCTTACTTTGATCACACGTAACTTCATATGGCAATGCATTACTGCTCTGTTGGCTACTGGTTGTGTTTGCTCAGACTTCTCGTGAAGTTCTCTTAGACTGAAATAGCTAACAGTTCTCCAAGTTGTACTGTATAGACTAATTATGCCATGGTTATCATAATATATTCCCAGTGCAAACTGGAACTGTTGTATTCATACACCTTATGACAGTCTTCCTTGTTCCGTGAAGCAGGACATCAGCATCCTCCCAACAAGTGCTCTCATCCATAGTGCCTGTTTCCCTGGAATCTGTAATAAAAAGAAACTCTCAGCCTACTGACCATACCCTTCTAGTTCTTGCTGGTTAAAATTTGGTCACTCTAGTACATAACATTTCATTTCACTTAAACTAATCCAATATCAAATATCTCACTGTTATTTCTCCTATTGTTCCCTGTACTTCAGAAAAACTCTTTTTATCGATCTGCATGTACCTTTATACATTTCTTTCACCATAATCGAAATAGATTTGGTTCCTTCACATCAACAGCAGTAGATGGTCCTCACAACTGACTATCCAATTTCTTAGTGCATCCTCTTCATACGCATTCATCATGCAGCCATGCTTCCTGAAAATCTGGGGTTCTTAGTTTTATCACAGTTTAACTTATTTCGTTCCTTGTTCTCGTGTTGCTGCAGGTGCAACATCTGCGTCCTTTGCTGGATTTTGGTCACATAATCTTTGTACTTATGAACTACATTCACCGGCTTTTTCTGGAGCTACCCGGGTAGGTTACATTTCCTGTCAAAAAATAACTCAAATGGGGCACACCCCGTTGTACTGAGAGGTATCGTGTCGTATACAAAATTAGCATGTGGCACGCAGTGGTCCCAGTCGGTTTGATCTCAGCTAATATAGTGCTGCAACATCTCTGTTAAGGTACAATGAGTGCACTCCAGTGCACCATAGGATTGTGGATGGTAGCTCATCATCTGAACCTTTTCTATCCTCAACAGTTTACAAACCCCTTTCATGGTCTCACTTATAAAATAACTGCCCATGTCATCCAGTAGTGATCCCAAATTTCATAATTACATTCTCAACTAGTTTTTGCACAGCCATGTTAATGTCTTGTCGGTCAGTTGGTCCGGCTAAAACAAATTTCGTTAATGAATCCTGAAATGTCAGAATGTAGCAGTTTCCGGCATGTGTTTGTGGTAGTTGGTCCATGATGTCAATATTGCACCTAAGAACACAAATTCTGGGTAGGAGTCAATTCCAACAGGTGCTTCATCTTTGTCTGTGTTATCTTGTTTTTCTGGCAGCTCTCACAAGTCTTAAAACATTTTTCTATGTTGACCTTCATTCTGGGTCAGGAACAATATTGTTTCACCTGCCTGTAAGTTCTCCCCATTCCCTGATGTCTGCCCACAAGGAATGTGTGTATCTGGGCCAAAAAAGCCAATTTGTCTGCTGAACTCATTGTCCTCCATGCTTAGCGGTGGTGTGTCATTCTTCATGTCTCCGGTTGAGGGTTCTATTGTCTCAGCAATTTCTGCTATCTCTGTGCTAGCAGTCTCATCACATGCCTCCAAGGCCAAGCTTTGTTTGCCTTCTATGTAGAGTATGTGATAGCCACACTCCTCTAATTTTAATCAAAACTTCATCAACTTGGAAGATGGATCAGAAATGCTACCTAACCACGCCAGTGGTTTGTAATCCATGATTATCTTAAATTTTCTGCCGATCATCACCGAGGTCGGAAATATTTAACAGTTGACACTATATATGCTAATAGTTCGTGTTCCACCATACTATAGTTCTGTTTGGATTTGTTATGGATCCTGGAGAAGTACGTTATTGGCAAGTCCGTCCACATCTCTCCTTGGCTTAAGTATATGCCAAGAGCATGATTGCTTGCATCCCTTTTAATTACAAATTCTTTAACAAAAATTAGGACACTGTAACATAGGAGGACTGATTAGTTTTTCTTTCAATTGCTGTAAGGGTTCTTCCTGTGAAATTTTACGGAAATCACTCATGAATCATCATCAGTACCCGACGAGTCCTAGGAATGATTTGGCTGGTCTTTGGCTGTGGGTATTTCTCTATAGCCTCAACCTTGGAAGGATCAGATTACAATCCCAAAGCGGTTAGTATGTGTCCCAGGAACATAATTTCTTTCCATAAAAACTCGCATTTATCTACTTGCAGATTCAAGTTCCTTCATCGCAATTGACTGAATACTACATCTAGGTGCATTTTATGCTCGTCTAATGTGGCACCCACCACAACGACATTGTTCAGATATATAAAGACTTTGTTAGCCCATACCCCAGTCAGACAGCATCCATTAAATGCTGAAAAGTGGATGGAGCAGCTTTCAAGCCTATTGCCATTTTATTGTATTCATAATGGTCCATTGGTGTGCTAAAAGCCATTTTTTCTTGGTCCTTCTCATCTATCAGTACCTGATAGTATCATTTAGCAAGGTTCAGCATGGAGAAATACTTCGCCTTCCCTGAACTGTCGTAAGATCTTGTCGATCCTGGGCAAAGGCTATACCATCTTTAAAATATATTTCATTCAGTTTTTGGAAGTCTGCTAATACAATTTTTGTCTCCTGTTGGCACCTTATTTCTTTGGAATCATTATTAGTGGGAAATTCCATGGGCTGGTACTTGAAATTATGCCATCAGCTAACATCCCCTCCAGCTAGGTTTGTAATGCTTATGGCTGCACTTGGGGAATTCGGCATGGTCTCTGGTTTATTATTTCACCTTCAGCTTCCAGTGTCAGTGGAATTCAATGCTTTACCAATGTTGTATGAATGAGCACATCTCCTGATAAATGGAACACATTGTTGCATGAAGATCTGAACAGGAAAGGCTTGACAGATAAAATAGAGATTCAGGAGAGGAAGAACCTGAGAAAAATTCTGAAACCCATCAAAACAGATGGTGAGTTCAGAAGACAATCAAACCAGGAGCTATACAATCACACTGAAAAAATTACAGATGTAGCCAGGAAGAGACATCTCGCTTTCTATGGACATATCACAAGGATGGACCAACCAAGACTAACCAACCGACTTCTCAGTTACTGGAAGAACAAGAAGACCGTGGCACCATGGCTGATAGAAGTGAAGAAAGACATCCAGGAACTGAACATAACTGAAAGTGACGTTAAAAACTGAGAACTTTTCAAAAAAATGGTTCAAATGGCTCTGAGCACTATGGGACTTAACATCTGAGGTCATCAGTCCCCTAGAATTTAGAACTACTTAAACCTAACTAACCTAAGGACATCACACACATCCATGCCCAAGGCAGGATTCGAACTTGCGACCGTAGCGGTAGCGCAGTTCCAGACTGAAGCACCTAGAACCGCTCGTCCACTCTGGCTGGCGAGAACTTTTCAGAAGAATATTAAAAGAAAAGAGATTTCAGGACAGATCACCCTGTAAAAAGACCGGCGCCCTTTGTACAAAGGAGAAACATAGGCAGAGAATGTGGGATTACTGGGCAAACATCAAGTCCATCTACAGGCTGAAGTTGAATATGGTGGTCCTTAGCTGGCCCATTCGAAAGAGGAAGAAGAATAAGAAGAAATAAATGTGATATGCCAATAAATATAACGTAATCGATGGGTATATTTTCATTTTCAATGTAACACTGAAAAACAGAGAAATAAAATAAAAGAAAGAACATATTGTACCTCAAAAATAAGTCTTCAGAAATGAATATTAAACTGGCAAGAAATAATGCCAAAATTAGCAGAAAGAAGGACTAAAATTTACAGGAAATAACACTGAAATTGTCAAAAAATAAGATCAAAATTGTCATAACATAAAACGATTTCCTGATCTTAGCCATGAGATATTAGTGAATGAAAGTAGGAATATTAAATCACATTTTTGAAATTTTCGTCTTCAACATGTGGTATTATCCACAATGTCAATGTTGCAGAGCTTAGACATTTAAGGTAGCCTGCAATGTAAGACTTTCAGCTCAGGTTCTTATCCATATAAACACGTAAGAATTTTGTTTGTTTCTATTATTGATTTATCATCATGCATTATTTCTAATGTGTGATCATGTCTTGTGCAGTACTGAATTGCATATTGCGTTTTATCTAAATTCAGGGACAGTCCAATTTCAAGTTTTTCAGTTACTCCAGTAGGCTTGATTATAATATTTGCAACGTCAGCAAAGAGAACTACTTGTTCTTCTTGGATATACAGGGTGATTTTTTCCGCAGTGTACAAACCCTATGGATTGATCAGTGATATGAGACAAAAAATGTCTAGTGAACTTATGTCCAGAAATGCATGGTTTCCATGCTAGAGGCCATTTATTCAATCACATGTTGTTAAAGAGACTGCGGTCTATTAAGAGCTCTACCATGCAGCCACAGTTACAGCCTGTGTTGAAAACGGTTTCCATGCGCCTCAATGTGTGCGTGTTCTGTCCCACACATTCGACCAGGTTGCATCTGAACAGTGTCAAAAGTAGCATGAATACATTGCTCCAGTGTCTCCATATCTGGGATGGCATCTGCATGTGCAATACTTTTGAGACGGCCTCATAATCAGAAATCACACAGGTTGAGGTCCAGTGAACAAGCAAGCCATGCAGCTGGACCCTGGCCAGTCGACCAGGGAAGACACAATTGAGACGTGTCCGGACAGTAATGGCGAAATGGCTGGAGCACCATAATGCAGCAGCCTCATAACACTTCGAAACATCAATGGCACTTCTTTCAGCAGGGGAGGCAAAGTCACCTGCAAGAAACGTCGATAGTTCTGGCCTGTTAGGTGATATGCAAGGAAGACTGGTCCCAAAATACAGTAGCCAATTATCCAACCCCACACATTCTGGCTGCACCGATGCTGATGATTCACTGTCACCATAGCATGGGGTTTTGCATAGTAGCCCACAGATGACTGTTATGGAAGTTGAAGATACCACTCCGCGTATAGGTGGCCTCATCTGTGAACAGGATGGATGACACACATACCGGAATCATTGTTGCCTCGTGAGGAAAACACTGACAAAACTGCTCCTGATGTGGCAAGTCTGTTGCTAGTAGCCCTGAACACGCTGTAAGTGATAAGGGTAGTAACAATCATCATGA
Organism: Schistocerca gregaria; assembly: GCF_023897955.1. Lineage (NCBI taxonomy): Eukaryota > Metazoa > Arthropoda > Insecta > Orthoptera > Acrididae > Schistocerca > Schistocerca gregaria. The sequence goes on from NC_064931.1 coordinate 751,226,266, forward strand.
AGAATGAAACTTCCTGGCAGATTAAAACTGTGTGCCCGACTGAGACTCGAACTCGGGACCTTTGCCTTTCGCAGGCAAGTGCTCTACCATCTGAGCTACCAAAGCACGACTCATGCCCGGTCCTCACAGCATTACTTCCGCCAGTATCTTGTCTCCTACCTTCCAAACTTTACAGAAGCTCTTTTCATATCAGCGCACGCTCCGCTGCAGAGTGAAAATCTCATTCTGGAAACATCCCCCAGGCTGTGGCTAAGCCATGTCTCCGCAGTATCCTTTCTTTCAGGAGTGCTAGTTCTACAAGGTTTGCAGGAGAGCTGCTTTAAAGTTTGGAAGGTAGGAGACGAGATACTGGCGGAAGTAAAGCTGTGAGGACCGGGCGTGAGTCATGCTTCAGTGGCTCAGATGGTAGAGCACTTGCCCGCGAAAGGCAAAGGTCCTGATTTCGAGTCTCGGTCAGGCACACAGTTTTAATCTGCCAGGAAGTTTCACATCAGCGCACATTCCACTGCAGAGTGAAAATCTCACCATGAAGAATGTTACACACAGTTGTCTGGCTTACCCTGTATGGGTGGGCCAACTGCCTGGTAGTGACATAAGCAGTCACCTTCCATAGTGTTAATCACATTTTCCTCCAAGTCTGGTGTCCAAACATATCAAGTACGCCCTTCATGATTTCCTGCTTCTTGAAATAACCCTGTCTCAGACAAATGGTGAAACACTGTTGCACACATTGAATGCTGTCGTTGTTGTCAGTAGAGACTTGTCTCCTGATACAACCTTGGTGCCCCCTCCCCATTACCATTTGCCTTTCTGTAAGTAAACACCATGTTGGTAAGCTCTCAATTCAAATACAGAGCCATTGTGTATAATGCTGTATCACATCCACTACAAGGTGAGTCAGCACCAGAAGTAGTTGGACAGAACATTCTACATCTAAATACATACTCCACAATCCACCATACGGTGTGTGGCGGAGGGTACCTCGTACCACAACTAGCATCTTCTCTCCCTGTTCCACTCCTAAAAAGAACGAGGGAAAAATGACTGTCTATATGCCTCTGTACGAGCCCTAATCTCTCTTATCTTTGTGATCTTTCTGCGAAATGCAAGTTGGCGGCATTAAAATTGTACTGCAGTCAGCCTCAAATGCTGATTCTCTAAATTTCCTCAGTAGCGATTCATGAAAAGAACGCCTCCTATCCTCCAGAGACTCCCACCCGAGTTCCTGAAGCATTCCTGTAAGACTCGCATGATGATCAAACCTACCAGTAACAAATCAAGCAGCCTCCCTCGGAATTGCTTCTATGTCCTCCCTCAATCCGACCTGATAGGGATCCCAAATGCTCGAGCAGTACTCAAGAATAGGTCGTATTAGTGTTTTATAAGTGGTCTCCTTTACAGATGAACCACATCTTCCCAAAATTCTACCAATGAACCGAAGATGACTATCCGCCTTCCCCACAACTGCCATTACATGCTTGTCCCACTTCATATCGCTTATCAAAGTTACGCCCAAATATTTAATCGACGTGACTGTGTCAAGCGCAACACTACTAATGGAGTATTCAAACATTACAGGATTCTTTTTCCTATTCATCTGCATTAATTTATGTTTATCTATATTTAGAGTTAGCTGCCATTCTTTACACCAATCACAAATCCTGTCCAAGTCATCTTGTATCCTCCCTACAGTCACTCAACGACGACACCTTCCCGTACACCACAGCGTCATCAGCAAACAGCTGCACACTGCTATCCACCCTATCCAAAAGATCATTTATGCAGATAGAAAACGTACTGGTTTCTATTACTTAAGAAGTCTTCGAGCCACTCACATACTTGGGAACCAATCCCATATGCTCGTACCTTAGTTAGGAGTCTACAGTGGGGCACCGAGTCAAACGCTTTCCGGAAGTCAAGGAATATGGCATCCGTATGATACCCTTCATCCATGGTTCGCAAGATATCATGTGAAAAAAGAGCGAGTTGCGTTTCGCAGGAGCGATGCTTTCTAAAGCCATGCTGATGCATGGACAGCAACTTCTCTGTCTCAAGGAAATTCATTATATTTGAACTGAGAATATGTTCGAGAATCCTGCAACAACCCGATGTTAAGGATATTGGGCTGTAATTTTGAGGATCCGTCCTTCTAGCCTTCTTATACACAGGCGTCACCTGCGCTTTTTTTCCAGCCGCTCGGGACTTTATGTTGGGCAACAGATTCGTGATTACCAATTACTATGGCAGGAGAGGGTGCTAGGGCACTGAAATATGAGGAACAGTACCACCCTCTAGGAGGAAACCATGTGTACCGCAACTGTGGATGCATGGTACACTGTGTATTAGACAGCAGTCTCTGTAACAAAGTATTATTGAACAAATGGTCTCAAGCATGGAAACCAAGCATTTCCGGAAATAAGTTCATTAGACCTTTATTGTTCTGTATCCTCTCACACATGGCCAGTGCACTATTGTTTAAACTTTCCATCAGCCTCATTAATAGTTTGCAGGCAGACCTCCACATACTGCTACAATAGTTTACTATTGAACATCTACGAGCAGTAAATCCTAACCACCAAGTTCACTATTCTTGAAGAATAGAAAGGTATGTATGAAGCAGACACTGTCATTGTTTTAACACGAATGGCCTAAAAGTTAACACTTATTTCACAGTTAAGTCAAAGCATTGCTGTTGTTCTAACCAACAAAGGTTTCTCGTCTGAAACTCGGCTGTGCACTGACTGTCTCATGACCAACAATTGGCCCTTTATATATCTTCACCATACTGAAACTACACATTGCTCAAAGTTAAATTTACAGAAATTACAATTGAAACTTATTCATTAAATGAACTGAATATATCAAAAAATTGGTTCTTTTTAACAGTTTCTTCTACTAGAAGGGTTAGGCCCAATTATTTGTTTAAATGATGAAATTAACAATACATTTGACAAAAATGTTAATTACTTTGGTATTAATTAAGGCTGGCTTTACAAACATGTTTTCGAGCCAAATAAATACTTTAAGAATACTAGCATTTCGTCTTCCAAATGTTTACAATTATTACTGAATTTATATTTATTTATCAGTCAACAATAGAATTTAAGTTAAGAAACAATTACTGATTCCACCCTATAACAAAAGTATTAACTAGGAATAGTCAAAACAAATCAGAAAATCAGTTATATTCTTTAAAACTCAGGGCCAACCTTTCTCTTTTATGAAAATGCAGATTATACTCATGTACGTTAATGGTAATTAGTTAAAAAATGAATATAATGTGGCAGATGGCAAAACGAGAGGGGAAGTAAAAAATATCCCAGCTTGCATCATCACAGGTAGTAAAAACTACCCCGTATTACTGAAGGGCATTTATATGCAACAAGAGCTGTCCCATGTTGATCCCTGTGGTGATTATTTTCCATTTTGATGATGCTGTTTCAATGTGTACTAATTCAGAGTTTCTTACTGTAACTCTCTGTATAGTTTTAGACAGAATGAAAACAAGCAACCTGCGAGATCTCTGACACCCTAATATGTTACCTGCTCTAACAGGATACAGTGAATTGCAGAATCAAATACTTTTTGTCATATGAATTTTGTATAATCTGATTTGTGAATTGGAAAATAACATTCTATGAGAAGACCCTTTTGATATCCACATTGTCTGAGAATCTCATTTAGAGAAAGGTGTGTTATGGTTCTTCCATATATAATCTTTTCCATTACCTTTGAGAAGTGTGTAAGCACTGAGACTGGTCAGTAATTATTAATATCTGTTTTAATGCCTTTTTTGTAAAAGAGTTTGAAGATAGCATATTTCAGACTGTCTGGATATAACTCCTGTCATAGTGATTTATTGCATATGTGGTTGAATACATTGCATATAAGTGAAGAACAGGATTTTAGTATTTTACTTGAGATTATGACTATTTTGTCAACAGAAATAATTCCCATACAAAAAACTGCAGACACAATGATTACTCAGTATGTTCTTTTATGTGCATACTAAGTAAACATAAAGCACACAAGTAAACATCAAGAATATTAAATAAAACCCTTCATTGACAATAAAGACTCTTCTACCAAACCTGTGATTCATCTTCTCTCTTTTGCGTTGGCTACTTTCAGAGGAACTACAAACACACACCACCACCACCACCACCACCACCACCACCACCACCACCACCACCACCACCACCACCCCCTCCCCCTTTTTTAAAGCTGGGCACTCCAGTAATATTGGGTCCTGGTGCTTAGCCTGTCGGCCAGCCCTTGTGGTGATCGTGGAAGTAGCTGGCAGAATATTGTGGGCCTTTGGAATCCTCCAGTGTCACTCAGGGTCATATGCTCAGTGGAAAACTGACAGTACAGTGCTGCCGAGGTTCCTTCTTGTAGAAGAAGGCAGGATTTAGTCACTCTATGAAGACTGTTTCATGCCTGCCATTCAGGTCATTCTTGAATGTGTTCTCCTCTTTCAAAAGTACCCTATAGGGACCAGTATACAGTGGACATAATGAGGGGTGAATGGTATCATCTCTGAGCCAGACAAGTGATGGTCACTGTCCCTGGAGAGGTCGGCTGGAATGGTGCTGGTACAATAAGCTCACCTGGCATAAGTAACTGCTCACCATAGACTAGTTGGCCGAGTGAACATTGCAGATCCTCATTTAATGATGTGTGCAAGCTTAACAATACCAGCGGGAAGGCATCTGGCCACAATGACAAGTAATACACCAGTGCCATCTTTAAGACATGATGCAGCCTCTCCACAATTCCATTACTAGCGGTACGGTACCTAGTGGTGTGAAGATGGCTACAGCTGCATAGTTAAAGGAACTCATTAGACAGCTGCAGCTTGAACTGGGATCCGTGATCAGTCGTAACTGTTTTAGGAACGCCAAACCTTGAAAACCATGTAAGCAACAAACACCTTTGCAACCAAATCCACAGAGATGTCTGCTATAGTATTTTATCTTTAGAACACCTTGCAAAATGATTTACTACAGTAATTAGATAACAGTGACCTGCAGAATAACGTAATGGTCTTACTATGTCGAAATGTATGCCTATGTGCAAAAATCTTGTTGCGATGTTGGAAAATATACATCCGGTGCAAAGATATGTCGGCTGACTTTGCTGTGCACTGCAATTGAGGCAGCACTGCGCCCAAACTCAGCGATACCTCTGGATTTCTGGCCACGCCACCCTACTTGTCACGTGTTTTGGAGTTGCCCAGCTGAGCCAGAGTCTGCAGTGCTTCGGAATGTTGGGAATTGTTTGCCTTGGGATGTGTTGCACCAGACACTTATGGCATAATATGGGACAGAAATATATTTCAGTTGCAGGGCTATTTGTGAATTATGGATCAAGTTGTGCAGCACTTTGCATTCTTATTGCTTCGCTACTATCTAAGCCCACGGCATCGCATGTAGGCTGGCACAATAACGTGACAGGCAAAATGCGACAATGTTGTTTCTACCTGAAATGTGACACACATCGATCATAATGGGCTATACAGGGTGAATCACCTAAAACTTGCACCACGAAAATTGAGGGAATGGAAAGCGTTATTGATGCATAGTTGTTAGTTGAATTGTTAGTCAGGGGTTCCTATTGTTATCCAATACAAAGACTGTAATAATACTTAGTAAGTGTATTTTTTGTGTAAACATACACTTTTTTTAATGGAACAATGCCTATTGACATTAACAAACTAAAAGTTGGGTAAATTAGAATGTCAGTGGTGTTTGTTGCAGGATTCTAGTGCAAGTCGTTTATGAGTCAGCATAGTTTGAAAAGTTTCCACAGTGACACTTGTTTGTGCCATTCAACCTGCATAGCTGCTAGGTACGATGTTGTTATGTTTGCTTATAATGTGCTTGTGTGTTCCTTGAGGGCATTGTGACTTACTAGTCAGTTAGCGTGGGACAATTCAAGCAGTAGGTTACGAGTGGACGATGGGATTTATCAATGTAGAAAAAGCTGGTTTACTCATGGTATATGGAGAGTGTAGGAAAAATGCAGTTTGTCCTTGTATGATGCACGTGGCAATATATCCCATAGACATTGGCCATCTCGGCAATTATTTACCAACACCTTCAACCAGTTATGTGAAATGGTAGTGTAACACAGAGACAACTTAACAGAAGGAAACAAGTGACAACAGAAGAGGGGAAAATTAATGTTCTCACTGCTGTTGCAGTTGATTCGCATGTTAGCTCCTACACAATCGCATGAGGAAGTGGTACAAGTCAGGCAAATGTCCTGCGCCTTCTTTGTCAACATACCTGTAGGTTCCATCCCTATCACATCTCTCTCCAGCAAGAGCTGCACAGCAATGATTATGGAAATTGTGTTAACTTCTATACATGGGCATTAAGACTGGATACTGCAGATGTATTGTGTCTCTTGTTTAGTCATGAAGCCAGATTTATCAATCATGGCCTGTTAAACTACCGAAACATGCATTACTGATCCGCCAAAATCCCCACTGGTTTCATCACGTGGAATGTCAGCGTCCATGGAGTGCAAATGTGTGGTGTAGGATAGTGAACCATTGGCTCATAGGCTTGTTTCTCATACACACAACACTGAATGAGCAGAAGTATCACAGCCTCCTAACGGACCGTCTTCCACGTATGACAGAAGACACTCCTCTGCAGACTAGGAGGAATCTGTGATACCGACATGATGGCTGTCTAGTTCACAGTGCACAAAGTACTACAGCACATCTTCACAAATTGTTTCCATATCTTTCAATTAGATGCAGAGGACCTTTACCTTGACCGGCCCGTTGCCTGGATTCGATACCTGTAGACTTTTTCTGTCAGGAAAACTGAAAGACACTATCTGCAAGGACATACCAACGACACTTGATATTTAACACTGTATTGCTGGAGTCTGCTCAGACATCTCTGCTGAAATGCTAGCATGTATGCAGCAGTCATTCCGTACCAGACTAGAAGCATATATTGCCACTGCTGGTGGTCATTTTGAACACAACCTATGATGGTCAACTGTCTCATTTCTGGTCAGAATCCACATAAGTAGTGTATGCACTTGTGTTGTTCTTTAGTGTGTGCTGCCAAAGGCACTGTACTAGTGTCGGTGCTGGTGAACTTTTCGGTGCTGGAGAACTTTTTAAAATATGATACCTCATAAATGACTCTCACTAAAATCCTGCATTTGGGGTAAACACTCACCGCAGACCTGGAATCTACAAGACAATTCTTAAAAGTGATTTTGTCTTTCGTCCTTCAGTTGCGGGTGCATACGTTGCTGATGATGAATGTAAGGTCGGTCTGTGGTGTTTGGGCAACAGCAGGGGATGGTGAATTTGCAAGCTGCACCTCCAAAACACCTGCGATATCAGCACTATTGACCAGTAGTCATATCAAATCTATGCTGATCATATTTCTGGTGCCCTGTATGCAGTTCAGGAGTACACTCATAGTAGCAACAGAATTTGCACTGCTGTGCCAACAGCTTCACTTCCAGGTACACAATGTGATCCTCTAACTGTTCCACCTTTCTTTCCTCCATTGGTACATCTGCGCCCATTACACACGATTCAGGGCTAGTGGTGACACTTGCTGCTTCAACATGGATTTTGTGGCCTTTGTCAGTCATGCTCTCAATTTTAGCATATACTGGAACTTCAGACAGGATGTTCGCTACTGCGTCACCCTTCTCTGCCAACACCTGCAACAACAAATCTCGATGTGTTGACATGACTGTGTGAATACTGGCTGACAACTTATAAAGCCACAGCAAGCTACTGGTCAGGCAGCACATCACGTCCAGCGAAAGCATGTAAAGCTTGCAACATGTGAGACAGGGATCTGTTGCCTAGCTGCTCATCGTTAAAAGCTTTCTGCAGCCGAAGCTCCAGCAACATTGTGTGGTGTTACACGAGTGCCTCCTTTGCTGACACTGCAGCAGACCATCTTCTGTATCTTCTATCACTGCTCCTTCTAAATGTCCATGATTGTGTACTTGTCGTCATCGGTATGCACTCTGTATCGCTGAAAAATGCACTCTACATGTGGGAGCCATTTCAGTGGGTGATTAGGACAGAACAGAAATGTGACATGATTAAAACAGGTCATGGAATATGTTTTGCCGATTAAAATCAGTGGCTGCACACTGCAGTGTAGTTAGAGACAGGGTTTGTTCCATTTTATATTCAGTCTCTGGTGTTTGCAATGTTGTGTCCTTCATTATCGCAAAATAAATACTCAGATCCGAATCTCCTCTCCACATAATCACCTTGGGGCATCACTAAGGGTATTTTGTCAACAAGAATAATTCCCATATGAAAACTGCGGATACAATGATCACTCAGTATGTTCTTTTATTTGCACGCATGCTAAGTTGGATGATGATGATGATGTGTGGTACAAATTCCCAACCTTTGCTCAGTCCAAACTTGCCCCTTTCATGAATGATGATGAAATGATGAGGACAACACAAACACCCAGTCACCTTGAAGCAAGTGAAAATCCCTGACCCTGCTGGCAATCGAACCTGGGACCCCATGTTTGAGTAGCGAGAACGTGACTGCGAGACCACGAGCTGTGGACACTAAGTTGAAGCAAACAAGTAAACACAAAGAATATTCAATGAAACTCTCTATCAATAATTAAGACTCTCTGCCAAGCCAGTGATTATCTTCTATCTCTTGCATCAGCTACTTGCACAGAAACTGACATCACCACAAGATATTATCAGCTCCATTAGAGTTTTCGGTTTTGGAGGAAAAAACAACTAACAAAATTTACAGGTATTTTACAAAATTTAACAACTATAACATCATTATCACCACCACCACCACCACCACCACCACCACCACCACCACCATTTCCCCACATCCTGTGGGGTTGGAATCGCTTTGCTGGATCCTTCTCTTCCATAAATGCCTATCAGTGCTTCTTCTCTGAGCCATCCTTTCTCCCATAGGTCCCTTGCTACCTTGTCTCTCCACCTCAGTTTCGGTCTTCCTCTTCTCCTTAATCCTTTGATTTCTAGGTGTCCAACTCTTCTCCCCACGTAGAATTTCCCTCTTCTCTGCACATGTCCATACCACCTTAGCCTACTTTCTTGGATCTTCTCCCCTATGGGCCCCACTTTCACTGTTCCTCTGATGTACTCATTCCTTAGTCTATCCTTTCATGTCACCCCACTCATCCGCATTAACATTCTCATTTCTGCCACTTCCTTCTCTTGGGCTTTAGTAATTGGCCAAGTTTCTTCACTATACAACACCACAGGCATCACCACAGACTTGTAAAGCTTTCCTTTCATTCTGCAGCTAACCTTCTTATCAAACAGTACTCTGCTCAGTTTCCTCCAGTTCATCCATCCACTATTTATCCTGTGCTGTACTTCAGCCTCCAGTCCTCCATCATTTGCATGTAAGAGCCTAGGTATTTAAATTTCTTCTGTAAATCGGTATACATTTCACCATAATTTCACAAATGGCAATTAAGAATTAAATTTGCCAAGAATAGCCATTACAACTACCATGATATTACTCTCAACTGTTTTCCATGATACAACTTCACTCCAAACACGTAAGTTATTTAGTGTGGGTAGTCGTGTATCGTGATCAGAGAGCACATTTGCTAATGAAAAAATATTTAAATCTTTGATTAAATGTTCATCTACAAAAATGTTATTTGTTTTTTTCTGTTTATTTCAAGTGGTAACATTAAAAACTCATTTTACGAGTGTTAAGTAAAATTTCCAAATCATCTCTGTTGTCTGTGTCTTACAGAAAATTAATATTGAAATCTCCACAGATGATCATCTGCTTTCTTTGCTCTACTAGATGGTATGATAATGACTCAAACTTTCCTAAGAACATTTGCATTTCCCAGTGGGGAAGTTCTTATAAACAGTATGCTGCACCCTACTTTCTTCTACAGCTGAATGATTCCTCTCGTCTATTCTTTAGCTCAATAGTAGCTGACTTATCCAAACATTTCCTGTTACCTTTTCCCTCATCCTATTTGCCCCACAGACTGCTCTAATATGATTTTTGAGGCTTAATTATCTGCCTTTTGTTCTGCAATATTTACGTCTTTTACACATAACCATGGAAAAACCCCACTAACAATCCCTTTTTCTGTTCCCCTGCATTTGCCCCAGTGAAACTGCAATTCACAATCCTCTCACACGAATCACATGTTATGAAATAATTTGCAGCACCATGCACATTTGTCAGCTATGGTTATAATATTAAAAATAATTACACAGATATAAATGTATTTGTATGTGTTAGTGATATGTTACAGTTGGGCTTATACGTGAAGATACACATAAACAAATTAGGCCTACTGGTCTTGCCTTCTAGCACTAAATAACATAATATAAACTAAATGTAATCAATCTTACATTTATCTGTCTATAAGAAAATTAACACTTTGGAGACCAGCCACTCAAAGGCATTACTGGCACATATGTGATTGATAAATTTTGAAGAGTAATGCATAAATAAAAAGAAAAGAGACCATGCTTCAAGATCTATTTTTCAAATTTGCTTTAGTTCTTTGATACATTACAAATTTTAAAGTAATGATGACAGAAAGTATAATTATCCTTTGGAGAGGGGGCGGGTTGGGGGGGGGGGGGGGGGGGGGGAGAGAAAGAAAAGTGTGAAGTGAGTTACTGTGCAATTTCTTCTTCTTGAGCTTCCAAAATTTCTCGCTTACTCAAAGAAAATTACGTATTTGCAGCAGAATTACTGTAAACTTATCACATATTGGCTCAGCCATTCGCAACAGCAGCTGGTACATCGACTAACGTTGCTTTTCACATAATTCTATAAATTGACAGCAGAGGGCAGCAACTGTCGAGGGACACATAGCGAGACATCCTTACAGTGTTCTCATACAAAATTAGTACACTTTCCGAGAAACAGGTGCGTTGGGTGTCGAGAAAATCGCAGCCCGAGCTACATTCAAGCAAGATTTTTTGAAAACAGCATTGTGACCTGAGCTATGCTCGGGCTTAGTCTCCAAAGTGTTAAGTACTCAGATACGTAGTCTTTTATATGAAGTAGAAATGAAAAAAAGTAAATCAAGACGATGTTTATTGCAAGTAAATTAAAACCTGAAAGCATGATTTCTATTTTTACAAACTTTTCAATTTTAACGAATAATATGACTGGAAATTTAAGTGGAACAGGTAATAATAATACACTTATTTACTATGTAATCTAGACAAAATTAATTGTTGAAAACCATATAATAACTTAAGTTTACAGTAGTACGAAATGACAGTGCAACTTAGCATTTTTAATATTAACAAATTACTGCCAGAGGTAAAAGCAGTGATATATGACAGAAAAATCTTAGGACCCAATGAGGATTGAACCCCAAACCTTTTGATTTGTGGTGTAGCACTTACCCTTTGATATGCCAAATATCCTGGCTTAATCTCCATACCTCTCTGTAGCATATTGAGTGATGAATCCAAAGGCTGACAAATTATTATCAAGTTTACAGCTTTATATTAAGAAGATAGCAACAAGGGAGAAGATTTGTGCCAAGAATCTCATACTGTCTTAGATCCCTGATGTCTCTTCGCTTTTTGATACGCCTAACCTGGCTGATTTGTTCTCATCTGAGTGTGAATGGCAGAAACACCTCATTTGCTAGGAGGGAGGCTGATGTTCCTGAAGGGCAGCAGAAGTGCCAAGGATGGGTATGCTGATTACTGAGAGTGCAATATTATGCAGACAATACAGTCTCTCAGGGAAATGCCTGCCAGGACAGAAAATAAGTCAGTGCGTACGTTCAATATGCCAACTGGTTGGTGAGGATTCTTTTTTTTGTGGGGGGGCTCTTGGTTCCTTTGAAATGGGGAAGAGGCTCCGGTGGTGGCTGCTAAGTGCACTGCATGCAAATTGTGACACATGTTTGCAAAAGTGGCACTGGCCAACTGAGTACAGAGGCAATCTTCAGTTCCTTTAGACAGCTGATGGATGCAGTAAGAGTTAAAGGTGGGTCAAACATGGCATCAGCTGATTTTATGGACCACCTGCCTCAAAGGTTGTACTGCCACAATGATTCTGAGAATATTGTGTTTAAATATCCTCCTGATCGTGCTGCAGCAAGAAATTTCAACTTAGTGAGCTATGGGCTGGGAAACTCATGTGATTAAAACTGTTATCAGGGTCAAGGACTTTGTGGTATTGCACTGCATGCATTATCCATAAATTATCTTGAGCAGTTAGTGAACTAATTTGTGGGGATATCATATTATATGTGGTGATTAATGGTTCCACATGTTTCATTTCCATTAATAAAGATGAGGAAATTGTTGACTATAAGTATTATAACATCAGTGAGAACATGTTTCAAAAAGGCTTTTAAAAAAGGTAGTATTTTCTTATATTTAACAAGAGCAACATGCAACTGATTGCAGAAAATATATTGTGTTAATGGAAGAACTTCAAGGGTACTGTTCAATACACTTAGACATGGGTGAAAATAATACTTGTATGCAACTCTTAGGGAATTTTCTACTTTTCAGTGATGATACTGCATTACATTGAACAGAGATGTGTTTTGTCTGTATTCACGGCTTCACTTTGGTTTTATCTTCTGACTTTCTATTTTCTACCACCATGATATGGACAAATAATAACATTGGAGTAAACATGCAGAAAGATACTTTCAATACACGTGAAATGCCACATTTTTGTTACAAAATTATGAGCAGACTATTCAAAGCAGTCTATACTGTCTGTCATTTCTATCATACCTTATGCTTTGATCACATTTCATGTTATCAATGAAAGATTTTAGAAGCCACATGCCAGTTAATATCTGAAACAAATTAAATGTACTGAATACCCTTGTGGCAGGGTGCACCGTGGTCATGGACACACTCCGCTATCCCAATGATGCAATTCCCACATACTCCATAAGAGAACCTCTAGTAATAGTGTTTGAAAATCATATGCGGATGCATCAGTGACAATGAGTTTGAGTATGGCCTGGAGGCATGTACAGATCACCTAACAGTTAAAGTAACAATAAGCAGGAAATCCAGGTTCATGACTCAGTCTGCCATAAATTTTTAACTGTCACTATGTATTCATTACATGTTAATGTCACCATATATAAATACAATAATAAATACTATTATGTCTTTGAATATGATGCACTCTTCCTGAACAAAGCCAATTTTATTTTCAGTTTGCTTAATGAGATGTAGTTCAAAACATTTACATTGTGATATTGTCATCTTCCCCCACAATATGGATCTTCACATATTTTCTTCCCCTACACTGTCAACTCTCCCCCTGCAATTCCCATAATAATGTGAATGGCAAAAATGAATAGCATAACTATTCGGAAGGTACACACAACTGCTGTCAAGGTAGCATTTCCATGGACACACCATATTTTGTACATTGTACATTACCAACCTTGAAGTCAACTGTAGTCTCTAACTGAATTAGTGGTAGATGATAATATTATCTTCAATGCCATATACAAGCTGGGATGTCTGATGAAAGATGTATAACACACATCCGCTGAAGAGATTTCAATTACTTGTATTTTAAAGATCATATCACTAATAATAACTTAAGTCACAATTTTTTTATCAAAAACAATTTTAATAGCTGCACTATGAAAAATACTGCTTCAACAGTAGTTACTTACTAAAGAATGACAAGAAGACTTAATGTAATATATACACAAATGAAAAACTACAACAGTGGTAGGCTGTCATTACAAATAATAAACTTTTGTTATAACAATGCTGAGTGCATTTACAGTAAGAAAAAATGTACCAATGATGGTAATAAATACTGCTAATGTCTGCCTTACACTTTTTAAGGGAATTTTTTTACCTAGCAGGAAATCAATTAAGGCTCTCATTATGTACTGACCATCTAGAAAAAAACATGGTATGGCATTAACTGCAGCCAATCCAGATGAAAATAATATGCAGTATTTACATATTTGGGTAACCATTTCAGGCAACGTTGAAGGAATGAAATATAAAGGAACATAATCACTAACTGCAACTGTATGATAGATTTCAGCTGGTCGACCCAAAAATAAAACTACTTTTGCATCTAATCTTTCGATTCGAACAAGTCTTGTTGAATTTTCAAGGGATGGCTTTAAGCAGTGGAGATCTGATGTACAGTCAGTAGCTTTTGAGCACATAAGTGCAGCAGATTCAACCACTTTTCGACCTGGTAGACAAGAATGCTGAGGTAACTCTAGTGTTCCTCCTTCCTTTTCCAAATATTCAAAGCAGAGGTGATCTGGGCTGTTCATTCCACAACAGTCAACTGCACCATTAGGAAGCTGTCGAACTGGAAAGTGAGAATAAAAATATCTTTTGTGATATGGTTCAAATGACTGGGTAGAATTTAGATTTCTTTTCTTTTTTTTTTTACATCTACAGTAAACAACAGCAATATATACATAACAATATGAAAAGGTGTGATCTAATTGACATCAAATGATCCATTGCAATAAATTGCCAAAAAATAACTGATAAAGGTTGTGCCAACAGTGCAACAACATATGCAGTAGTAATAAAAGTTGATTATAATCAATTCTATACAGAATCATCCTGCAATCGAGAACATACTGTTCTTTACAATTAAGAGTTACTGAAATACAAAATGTACACTAGCAAAACTTAAATTACACATATAAGGTAGATTTTTATGAGGTGTTACTAAAGAATGACCATTCAATGTGACATATTTTTGTTATCATAATGGTTTTGGATGTAGTGTGTCAGCATATTTCAAATAATCATGAGTAACAAGTCTTGAGTGAATGATGAAGAATGGATGACATAACAGAGTTTACAATTAACTTAGATATAGCATGCATCCCATATATTCATTTACATCAATACAACATAAGCCACTTCACGCTGTTTGGCAGAGGGTACTTCCAGTACTGTTATCATTTCCTCACTTCTTGTTTATTTTGCAAACGTTGCATAGGAAGAATAACTGTCAGTTAACCTGTGTATGGGCAGTAACTTCTCCTGTTTTCTAATCATATTTATTTCGTGAATGTGTGTGTGTGTGTGTGTGTGTGTGTGTGTGTGTGTGTGTGTGTGTGTGTGTGTGAGAGAGAGAGAGAGAGAGAGAGAGAGAGAGAGAGAGAGAGAGAGAGAGAGAGAGGAAGTAGGTATGTTGCCAGATTCTTTTTTTAACTTATGCTCTTTGAGTTCTAACAGTAAACATTTAAGCGATCCACAGTGCCTCTCTTCCAGCACCTGCTATTGAAGTTTGATGGTATAATCTCCAATGGTCTTGTGTTCACTAAACAAACCTAGGAGCAAACAGAGCACTCTTCTTTTGATCTTCTTTATTAATCCTACTATTAACATTCCCAGACTAACGAACAATACTCACGAATTGGTATGTAAGCCACTTCTTTCATGAATGAATTACATTTCCTTAGAATTATTTCACTGATTTGAAACCTACAATTAGTTTGATAAAGCTGTTCCATTTTAGATTGCTATGGATACAGACTCTGAGATATTTTATTGTTGTTGCTATTTATTATTATTATTATTATTATTATTACAGAATTAATAACACCAGGTTCACTTAATAACAATATTTACTGTACTCCTGTTATCTTCTGCCAAGCCTCCTTGGGTACACTGCCATGCTGCATTATTTTGTTGATGTGGCTTTTCAAAGAGTATCATGATCTGCCAGGTGGTTTCCATTCAAAAATTTTCTTTGGCCACCAGTGATCTGGCTTCCTCAGCAAATACCCATATCACTTTAATGATTTTCCTTCAACTCTATCTATCACTGTTTCATTTGCCTTCATTCTAGCTATTACTTCAACATTAGTCTTTTTCTTGATTCTTGATAGTTTGTTGGTTGCATGTTCCATTTATCAATCGCACGGTATGGTAGCCGTTATGATGTGGAACGTGTCAAGTGCACAAGAAATGCACATATGAAACAAAATTTTTTAATATATTACAATACAGAGTTAAAGATTAATATTTCTATTATTTACCCCATTCCCTTAAATGGCACAAAATGCATATACTACATTTATAAACTTATTTATTCATATTCAAGAATTCATCTATGGTATAGGAGTTGTCAAGGAGATATGATTTCAATTTATTTTTGAAGCTATTACTGCTGTCTGTCAGACAACTTGTTTCATCTGGTAATTTGTCGAAAATTTTTATAGCAGCATATTTTACCCTTTTCTGTGCCAAAGACAGGTTGAGCAAAGGATAGTGTAAGTCTTTATTTTTTCTGGTATTATATTCATGAATATCACTGTTGTTTTTAGACTGGTCCATGTTGTTAAGAGTAGTTAGTGAGTAGATGTATTGTGAGGCTGTTGTAAGAATTCCCAATATTTTAAAAAGATGCCTACACGATGTGCGACTATGAACCCCACACATTATTCTAGCCACTTTCTTTTGAGCAGTGAATACTGTTTGTCTAAATGTTGAGTTACCCCGAAATATTATTTCGTATGACATCAGAGAGGGAAAGTATGCAAAGTATGTTAGCCTACTAATTTCTATATCTTCATAATTGGAAATTATTCTGATCAAAAAAGTTTCTGAACCTAGTCGCTTTAGGAGATCCAAAATATGAATTTTCCAATTAAGATTTTCATCTATATGTACACCCAAAAACTTAGTATGCTCTACCCTGTTTACTGACTTCTGTTAATGTGTTATATTTATTGAAGGAACTGTACTTTTTGCAGCAAATAATTGTATGTACTGTGTTTTTTCAAAGTTTATAGCAAGCCCATTTGCAGAAAGCCAATTAATAACTTTTCCAAAGACCTTATTTGTATAATTTTCAATTGGACTTTCTTTTACTGGATTAATAATGATGCTTTTATCATCAGCAAACAGTGTAATTAAGCTTCCTGTTTCAGATAGGAAGGGAGGTTGTTCACATGTGTCAACAACAGAAGGGTGACCCATGATTGAACCCTGTGGAACACCTAATGTAATTTCATCCCAGTTAGATGAAGTGGCAAACTTATTTAAATCACTTGACCCATATAAGGAAACTTTTTGCTTCCTGTTCTGTAGGTATGACTTAAAACCACTCATTTGCTATTCTATTGATATCACAGAATTGTAATTTCTGTAACGTAATGTCATGGTTCACACAATCAAATGCTTTGGACAAGTCACAGAAAATTCCTATTGTTGTCATTTTACTATTTAAAGACTCTATTATGTGGACAGTGAAATAGTATATTGCTGTCTCAGTGGAACAGCATGTTTGAAATCCGAACTGTGATTTACTAAGTATCCCATTACTGTCGAGATGGCTAACCACTCTTGAGTACATTACTTTCTCGAAGATTTTTGAGAGTGCTGTAAGCAAGGATACTGGCTGATAATTATTGACATCTGTGGTGACCCCCTTTTTGTAGAGAGGCCTGACAATGGCATATTTTAACCTGTCTGGGAAAATACCTTGAGTTAGTGATGCATTGCATATATGAGTCAGAACATCAGCTGCAATTGCTCCACATTGTTTTAATATTTTATTAGAGATGCCATCTATTCCAACAGAACATTTATTTTTCAGAGATTTAATAATTTTACTTATTTCACAAGAAGTTGTTAGGTGAAACTTAATCTGCCTAAATTTTTTCAAAACAGACTCTTCCATGTTATGCCTAGCTTTTTCTTTTGAACTGTTCTCACCAATTTTTTCTTCTACACTTACGAAATGATTGTTAAATACATTAGCTACTTGTGTACTGTTGGTTAGGATGGTCTTGTTCTCTTTAACAGTAATACTACCTACCCCAGTGGTTACCTTTTCTGTCTTCCTTCTAACAACATGCCACACTGATTTGATTTTATTGCCGGGGTTGTTAATTTCTTCTCTAACACACATATTTCTTCATTTCCTTACAACTTTTCTCAGTATGTTACAATAATTTTTATAGTGTAAAACTACTTCTGGATCTTTACTATTTCCTGCTGTCTCATACAGTTTTCTTTTTGTTTCTGAAGACACTTTAATACCGGTTGTAATCCAAGGTTTCTTTGAAAAGTGTGTGGTGTTACACTTAGTAATTTTCTTTGGGAAACAATGTTCAAAGAGTGATATAAATTTATCAAGAAATGTTTTGCACTTATCATTAGCATTTGGCTCATTATATACATCTCCCCAATTAACAATTTCTTAAGCTTTCTCTGAAGTGGTGTATAGATACGGGGTTGAGCGACCTCACACTTTTACTAAATGGTTTCTGAACTGTACACCCTGTTAGGTTTTGCAAGTTAACCAGTTGTGCATCATGGTCTGACAACCCATTTACCACAGGGAAGCAAGTTTTTTTTTTTTTGTTTTTTTTTTGTTTGTTTGGTTGGTATGACATCTGTCAAAGATATTTAGTATACATCAAGTCATGGAACAAACATCATCGTGTTAACAATGTCGAATTTTGTTCCAGAAAGTGATGATTTGCGGAAAGCATTAATTTTTTGTTTTCATTTGGAAAAAAGTGCTGCAGAGTCGCATTGAATGCTTGTCGAGGCATATGGTGATCATGCTCTATCAGAAGCAAAATGCAAAAGATGGTTTCAACGGATCAGAAATAATTATTTTGATGTAAGAAATGAAGAACGTGGAAGACCACCAAAAAAGTTCAAAGACACATTGCAAGCAATATTGGATGAAGATGATACTTTGAGTCAGAAGCAAATGGCAGCAATGTTCAATGTTGCACAACAAGCAATTTCTGACTGTTTGAAGGCTATGGGAAAGATCCAAAAGTGTGGAAAATGGGTGCCACATGAATTAAATGAAAGACAGATGGAAAACCGAAAAACCATGTGTCAAATTTTCTTCACAGACATGAAAGAAATCAATTTTGCATCAAATTGTTACTGGCGATGAAAAATGGATGTATTTTAAGACTCCTAAACGGGAAAAATCATGGGTTAACCTGGGACAACCATCAACATCTACTGCAAAACCAGATCGATTCGGCAAGAAGACAATGCTCTGTGTTTGGTGGGATCAGAAAGGTGTGGTGTATCATGAGCTTCTAAAACCCAGTGAAACTGTGAATACTAATTGCTACAGACAACAAATGATCAATTTAAACTATGCATTGATCGAAAAAAGACCAGAATGGGCCAGAAGACATGGCAAAGAAATATTTTTACACGACAATGCACCTGCACACAAAGCAAAACTGGTTCAGGATACAATCAAAACACTTGGCTGGGAGCTGCAACCCCACCTGCCGTATTCACCAGACTTGGCCCCTTCCAATTACCATTTGTTTTCATCAATGGGACACGCATTGGCTGAGAAACACTTTGATTCCTACGAAGAAGTCGAAAATTGGGTGTCTGATTGGTTTGCTTCAAAAGACGAACATTTCTATTGGCGTGTTGTCCACAAATTGCCAGAAAGGTGGTCAAAATGTATAGAAAGCACTGGTCAGTACTTTGAATAAAATGTTTTTACTTTTCAATTCAAAATTAGTGCTTCATTTTCACAAAAAATGCTCATTTCATACCAGTACACCCGGTATTAGCGTGCTACTGTCCTGAGCTATACATGTAGAGAAATTGATCACTGATTCTACGTTATATGTTGTTAATAACACTTCTGGTTCACTTTTCCTATCAGAATTACTTAGAAAGTTTACACTGAAACCACCACAGATTAATAACTTATTCTTTTTTGTCTGACAGACAGCATAATAGAGAGTCAAACTTTCTTATGAACAGCTCCCAGTCTCCTAATGTGGTCCTGTAGACTGTTGCTAATATCAATACTACATTATATAGCTGAAGTTCACATCCACAAACCTCAAAGTGTTGAGCAACACAAAATTTGCTTACTTCTACAGTTTTGCTTTTATACCCTTGTTTTATGAAAATGGCAACTCCTCCTTTATCCATCCTAGATCTACAAGAGTAAGATGCTAAATTATACCCACTTATACTGACACTATCCATGCCCACAGTTACATGGTGTTCAGACCGACAGATTATATAAATCTCATTCTTATTTTTGAGATCATCTTAACACACAGATAGCTCATCTACTTTATTTTTTATTCCCCTGATATTTTGATGGAGTATGTTGATACTGCCCTTAGCTTCACCCCAATTAACTGTATGTGAAGTTTCTTTTATTCTATTTATCTTGATTTTCATCTGCCTGGACTTTGGCTTAAACCTAAAAAACCTGTCTGCCTGGACCCATTAACCACAGGGATCACCCCTTGTGTGACTGTGGACCCCCTTACAGTTTCTGCTAATATAGAAGCTAACTTACTTTTCCCCATCCTATTCAGGTGCAGGCCATGTGTAGTGTATCCCCACCCACCAATAGCATTTACTGGAACAACACTTATGTGAGATTTTGCCAGTGTCTAGAGCATCCTGTTCAGCTCCCTGACCTTCCTTTGTAAATAACCCATTTCTACAGCTACTAGTCTTCTTTTGAGGTCAGAATTTAAAATCTATAGTTCTGATCCATAGCATAGGACAGAGTCAATCACTAGCTTAGGCATTCCTCTCTTATTGTTGTTGGAAATGTTCTTGTCCCACCAACAAGAATTCATACACCCTATTACTTTCCTGCTTTGCTGTATTCTCCATTTTATTAGCCAATCCACTTTCGTCAATACATGCCCCTAGATATTTAAATTTCTCTACCAGTCTCATAACTACTTCGTCATTAATGTGTACTTCAAAACCAGTGCCCCTATGCACCTCCAGATATTAAATTTTTGTCAGACTTATCTGTAGTTCCCATTTGTCATATTCTTGATACAAATGTTATACCATGAATTCAAGACTGTACAAGACTGTATTCATCTTATTTTAGAATGACCTCATCATCAGAGAAAATAACACAAACACCTGTACATCGCATTTCTCTACAGCTATTCTTCCATCTTTAAGAGCCATTTCTATGTCTATGTCTATGTCTATGTCGATGTGGGTCATCGAATGCAACCTTGTCTTAGCCATTTTGTAACATTAACAGGTTCTGATAATTCTGACACTCTTTTTACTTGTACCTTACTAGTTCTGAACATTTCAATACCAATCTGTAAAGGATGGTCATCCATATCTATATTGTTCACAGCTTCCTACAGTTTTGCTCTAGGAACTGTATCATAAGCTTCTGCTAATTCTACAAAGGCAGTGTGTAGCTCCTTCCCTGCTGTTATGTTTCTCCATGATCTGTAGTAAAATAAGGAGGTTATCTGCACAGGATCTGTTCTGTCTGAATCCACTCAGCAACAGCATACTTGAACATTAATGGGTCTCTCCATATTTGTATCTGTGTAACATGCTACATTTATTCACATTTTTGGTGTACTGCCAATCCCTGCACCATAGTTATGAGATCCTCATGGATTTGGGACATGCAATTAAAACAGAACATAGAATGCATATTTTACACAGAATCAATATGCTCTGCTTTACTACTCATTCTACAGGTACTTAGACAAGTGGCCTTCGAGGATGGGAACCAAGCTTTACAAATGACTCATTTTTGTTTACAATTTAATGCTACAGTTGCACAGACATGCGAATATAGACACATTAATATGTATAATGATCACTACTCACCAAATGCATGCAGTGTTCCGCGCGCGCGTGCTGTGTGTGTGTGTGTGTGTGTGTGTGTGTGTGTGTGTGTGTGTGTGTGTGATAGAGAGAGAGAGAGAGAGCGAGCTGTGATGAAGGAAAGTTATGACAGTTATATTCCATGAGTTGTGCATAACTTGTAAATTACTTGGCACTCACATTATGTGATACTATTGGTAACACATACATCAATATGTACTGTTAATAAATTTGTTGATGAAGTAGAAAGAGTTGGCCACCAGTATGTCCTTCAGGCTCCTCTTAAACAGTATTTTATTTGTGCCTAAACTTTTTATAGTTACTGGAAAATTACTGGAAATCAGTGTGACTGAAAAATGGACACCTTTCTGGACCAAAGTAAGTCTTTATGTCACCTGTTCTAAATCTTAGTATGGGTTTTATGAAATGTCTGTTACAGAAAGAAACTTTACTGATTAATACATATGCTGAGATATAGTAGTAAGTACACACAGTTATTTAAAGAGTTTTCCACAGGATGGTTTTGAGTTAAAACCAGAAATAATTGTAATTACACAGTATGCCATTATGAAATCAAAGTAAGCATAGTATGTCTATTTTTCTGATGTCACCTATGTCTGACACATTCACACTGAAAGTATAGTTTTTTTTTAGAAGTTTCAGCAGTTCTATAACACTGAGAATTTAAAATTGTCAGCCTCTTCTACCTGCAAGTCCTCACAGTTTAGGCATATCTTCTTTCATAGCATATGTCATATACTGATGTAGAATTCAGTTGGGTGTTTCCCACCACAACCTTCAAGTACATTATCAGTTCAAGACCTGTCATTTACATATTCTCTCTAACTTCAATTAATCAGTGTAATGGAGGACGGTTTTCGCATGAAGTTGTTGTCACTTCTGGTGATGTGCTTATTTCTCTTAATGTGCTGTCACCTACATATTCTGATTCCCTTGCATGTTTATTTTCCTGCATCTACATATATATTTTTCAAGGCAAAGTACAGTGCATGGCAGAAGGTACTTTGTACCAATGCTATTGCTTTTCCGTCATATTCCATTTGCATAATGAGCGACAGAAAAATAACCATCTGAATATCTCTATGCACAACATAATCTACCTCATCTTATTCCCATGATCACTACTCAAGGTGTACAATGGTGGTAGCATAATGGTCACACTACTTTATCTGAATAAAAGTTATTTAAATTAAACCAATGAATTCCTTATAAGAATGTCACCTTCTGGTTTAAGTTCTCTGATCATTTCTCTTACATTTATGTAATTATACTAACCATTATGAAGCCAGAAGTGTGTCTCTAAATTCGTTCAGTGTCGATTGCCATGCCACCTTTATAAGGAATCCAAATGCTGAAACAATACACTAGAATTCATTGCACTAGCATCTTACTACAAATAAAATTCCTCTATTCTCCTTTGTTAATACTGATATTACATGTTCGTCCTATTTCATATGTTCACTACTAATCATGGGCACTATTTGGTTCTTTCCCTTTGTTATAAGCATTGTCTTGCATCAACATTTACAAACAGCTAACATTTGTTACATCGAGTGGAAACGTTGTCCCAAGTCTTTCTCCATTTCCTTATGATTGTCCAATGATGATGCATTCTTGTAGGGAAGAGCATTGTTGGCAAACAATCTTATAGTGCCTCTGACCCTATCCAATATACCATTTACATATATTGAAAATGTATGCTCCCTTGGGGCAAAAACAATATTAATTTCATTTCTGTAGAAAATTCACCATCTAATGAATCTAGCCATCCATCAACATCTACTGTCTGCAAAGCAAGCAGTTTTTCACATGAGTGACTTTTCCTGACTCTATGCTCATGCTCTGAGTGAAGCTTATTTTTCATTTAGTCAAACTCTGTAACACCCAGGCACCTGAATATGCAGGGTGAAAACCTCTTAATGGTTCAGAAATCTGTAAAGTGAGCATTTCAAAATTTTAAGAAGCAATTGTCGAAAAACCTTTATTAATGGCTGGGCAGATTGCTGCTGTCCTGAAATGAAGCAGCTATTATGAAGACTATCATGCTATTTTATGTAGCATGGCTCTTGGTATTTTACAGTATGCTGACCTTCAAGATTCAAGGAAAATTACAGCAACATGGGAAAAGTAATGTACAGAAATCGCTCCTAAACTGGAATCATCAGGTTGTGAAGATGAGTGTTGCATAAAACTGTTCCCCTGGAGCAGCACAAATGAACATCTTGGAAAACCAGAAGCAAGCTTAATCATATCAGTGGAACACAACACAGTGTGATGATAATTAAACTTTTGCTACTTGAGCCAGTGTAGAAGGGAAACTATTTACCGTATGGATATCCAACTGTATAGCAAAGATGTTCAGACAGTGCACGGTTGAAACAGAAGCATCAGTATGCATTACAGTTGCAGGCAGTCAACATGGATGTGGACAAGGTGAGCAAGGCTTTATTCGCAAAGCAGTTTTGTCAAAACAACAGCAATAGTGCTGCTGCTCTTCACGAGTAACAATGCATTAAAGGAATACAGAGAGGTCCTCTTTCCACACTGGGCTTGAAGAACACAGTTTGGAAGTTTGAATTAACTGGCAATTTGGGAATTTCCCCTGGAAGAGGTTGATGCCCAGCTGCACCACAAACTGTAGAAGAAGTTACTGTTGGAATAGCTGAGAATGCTGGATGCAATGTGTGAGCTTCAAGCAGTGTATGAGCTGTGTCACAACTGCTGAACATTTTGTGGTCCACCATTGTTTTGGGCAGCAGTAGAGCAATCTCTAGTGCAGTTCCAGGCTGTCATATATGCAGACAGTTGTTGCACTGAGCAATTTTTATAACCTGGAATGTAAACATGGAACATAATTAACAGATATTACCTTCTCAAATCTAAATTAAAATGTGTTTCTTTCAATGATTTATTCATTATTTCTCTTCTGCATGTCCTTACAAAAATTAAAATTGTCATACAAAGATGATAAGTGACCAAGCACTTTATTGACAAAGAATCATTTTTCATGTTCGCCTTGTTTCTGTTTACTCCCTCAAATTTTAGTAACAAGCCAGCAGTAGATTTCAATCTCAAGACTTATGAGGCAACTGAAGGGATAGAAATAATAATGATAAAAATTACATAGGGCATATAGTTGTACTTGGCTTCTGTCAAGATATTTCTTCCTGAAAATTTGCATCACTAAATATAATTTAATTTTAAGAGATAAGTCAACACAGTGATAATAGCTGATAAAGATAACAGCAAAGACAACAGCCTGTTGACACTAACATAAAACTATCAATGCTATAACTAGCAAGAACACCCAAATTGTTTATTCATATTCATATTAACTGCTTTTGTCTTGTGACAGTACCTGAACATTACTGAAGAATGAAGAGTCCAGCTGAGGTAGGTCCACTAGCTTGTTTGGCAAGTGAATTATCATTATTCACTTTATTTAACATCATGATCCACAACCTACCTCACCTGCGGTCACTTCTTTTCCTCACACCTCCACCCGCCCCCCTTTTTCCTACGTTCTCTCCAAACTTTCTAGCACAAAAATGATTAGATATCTTAAAATAAGAGTACCAAATAATCATATTTACCATGAGGGGGTAAAATCCCTAATACTTCCTATAAAAGTGGAAATAAACTTTTTCTATCAGATGGTACTCAGAATTTGACTTCTTGACGACAAGAACTGACCAGCCATTCTACGTCCTTGTAATTTTAGTTTCCTCAATAGAATTTTGCTTTTAAACTGTTTGGGGGCCCCCTGAGTCCAGTTCAGTCTGCCTATTACCAATATATTGTCATTGCTCCTGGGTGCTTCTGCAGCACTGTGTTAATACTTTTTTTTAGCCGTTCAACAGCTCTAGACATCACCAAGGAAGCAAACACAAGCCATGAATGACTGCACAAGGTGAGTAGATTGCAGCATATCCTGCAATGTCAGCAAGTCATTGTACAAGTCTGATTTTCCATCCATTCAACACAGTTGTTGTAATCCTTCATTTACTGGGAATGTCAATAACATGTATCTGGCTGAAAATTAATAACTGATTAATATGTTTTACAAAAATATCACAGATAAATAATTACAGTTCTGGAATAGAGGGTCAACATTTGAAAACTTTTCATGTGACAACAATAAGCTATATTGTAGGAGTTACCTGGCACAGATTCATCATGTTCCTTGACCAACTCAGCTGATATACAATATCCAGGACTAGGTTGTTTGATTGCCAATAATGTACAGTGATACCAAGTCTCTGAATCCAAAACTTCACACTGATTTATTGCCACCACCCTGTCTCCAACTTTCAGTCCAGTTGGCCCCATGAGTGCAGAATCCTAAAACAATTGATATATAAAAATATGTATCCAATGCATAAAATATAAGACATACGTCTAAAGATTAAACATACATTTTATTTGGAACTACATCAAACTGCATAATTTACGATACAGGGGGAAAAAAAAGAACAAGGATACTTTACGAGCGTTACTTCATGTCACTATATCTGCTTTTAATTTTAAACATTTGCATCAACTATGAGACTCTTACAGGAATGCTTATGCACACACTGGAAAATGTAGGTCACTAAATGCAGTTTTGCAATGATGAGAGGAAATTTTACCACCTGAAGGTAAGTACTTGCCAGCAATTCTGACTTGCAAAATTTTTTGATATCTCAAATGACACTTTAACCACCTTTTCAGCATCCTCATTTTGTTTCATCTGTGTGCTGGCTGCTATTCTTACCTGCCGTCTTTTTTGGTATGGAGCAATCTTTTCAGTCTTCAGTAACATTTTATTCTATATACACTGACCTCTTCCCATGTATAGAAACTTTTTCAATGTTTAGCAATTTTTTCACCTCTTTCTTTGGCTAACAATGTTTTTTATTTGCTTCGTGGTCTCTTGACTCTCTACTCCCTCTACTGCCTGTCCCTTCATCTTTGTCTCCCCTCATCCTCACAATGGGAAGGTGGCTCTCATGTGGTCTGAGAACTGTCAACTTTTTAACCTTCCCCAGCCTATCCCCCCTTCCTCCCCAAGGGAGGAACTAACAGTTACAAAAGCTAGGATGGTGTGTGTACTTTAACTTGTACCTATTAGCAGTACTACACAATTCTCTTCCTGATGGTAAGTAATTAACAGAAATACTGTCTCATGAAAGTTTTCAGTTCTTTCAAGAGAAATGTTCTTGGTATGACATCAATTACATCTTCTTTTTGCTACACTGACATACACTGGGGTGATGAAAGTCACAGGATAGTGATACACACACATACATATGAAGGTGGTATCACATACACAAGGTACGAAAGGGCAGTGCATTGGCGGAGCTGTCATTTGTACTCAGCTGAGTCGTGAAAACGTTTCCAGTGAGATTATGGCCACATGATGGGGATTAACAGACTTTGAATGTGGAATGATAGTTGGAGCTAGGCACATGGAGCATTCCATGTTGGAAATCATTAGGGAATTCAATATTCGGAGATCCATTCACGATCGAGAGCAGGGCTTTTTTGTGTGAAATTACCAAAGAAATCAATGTGGGATATATGACAAATTTATCTGTTAGGACAGTGTGGCAAGATTTGGCATTAATGGGCTATGGCAGCAGATGACTAATGTGTGTGCCTTTGCTAATAGCATGAAATCACCTGCAGTCCTCTCCTGGGCTCGTGAACATATCGGGTGCACCCTAGACCACTGGAAAACCATACCCTGGTCAGATGAGCCCTGATTTCAATTGGTAAGAGCTGATGGTAGGGTTTGGCTATGGCACAAACCCCACAAAGCCATGGACCCAGGTTGCCAACAAGGCACTGTGCAAGCTAGTGGTGGGTCCATAATGGTGAGGGCAGTGATTCAAGGGAATGGTCTGAGTCAGTGACTGTAAATTGTTATGTTTGGCAGCTCAAAGAGCAGTTGCCATTTAGCATTCATGGACTTCATGTTTCCAAACAACAATGGAATTTTTATGGATGACAATGAGCCATATTACTGGGCCATAATTGTTCACAATTGGTTTGAAGAACATTCTGGACGGTTTGAGTGAATGATTTGGCCACCCAGATCACCAGCCATGAATCCCATCAAACATTTATGGGACACAATCAAGAGGTCAGTTTGTGCACAAAATCCTGCAGTAGCAACACTTTCGCAATTATGGATGACTATGGAGGTGGCACGGCTCAGTATTTCTGCAGAGGACTTCCAACGACTTGTTGAGTCCATGTCATGTTGAGTTGCTACACTATGCTGGGCAAAAGAAAGTCCAACACAGTATTAGGAGATATCCCATGACTTTTGTCACCCCAGTGTATTTATTTATTTAAATGTCAAGTTCTGTAGGACTAAATTGAGGAGCAAATCTCCAAGGTCATGGAACGTGTCAGTACATCAAATTACAATGTAAAAGTAATAACAGATAAAATAAAATATTTATGAACCCAAAAAAGTCAAGCCATAATTTTAAGTAAACGCACTCAATAATACAGCATAAGAATCAGCTTAATTTTTCAAGGAACTCCTCAACAGAATAGAAGAAGTGATTCACGAGGAAACTCTTCAGTTTCAATTTGAAAGTGCATGGATTACTACTAAGATTTTTGAATCCTTGTGGCAGCTTATTGAAAATGGATTCAGCAGTATACTGCACATCTTTCTGCACAAGAGTTAAGGAAGTCCAACCCAAATGCAGGTTTGATTTCTGCCAAGTATTAACTGAGTGAAAGCTGCTTATATATGTCTGCTTGTGTCTGTGTATGTGCGGATGGATATGTGTGTGTGTGTGTGCGAGTGTACACCTGTCCTTTTTTTTTTCCCCTAAGGGAAGTCTTTCCGCTCCCGGGATTGGAATGACTCCTTACCCTCTCCCTTAAAACCCACATCCTTTCATTTTTCCCTCTCCTTCCTTCCTTCCTGACGAAGCAACTGCCAGTTGCGAAAGCTCGTAATTCTGTGTGTGTGTTTGTGTGTTTTGTTCATGTGCCTGTCTGCCGGCGCTTTCCCGCTTGGTAAGTCTTGGAATCTTTGTTTTTAATATATATATATATATATATATATATATATATATATATATATATATATATATATATGTGTGTGTGTGTGTGTGTGTGTGTGTGTGTAGAGAGAGAGGTAGAGGTAGAGGTAGAGGTAGAGGTAGAGGTAGAGAGAGAGAGAGAGAGAGAGAGAGAGAGAGAGAGAGAGAGAGGGGGGGGGGGGGTCCAAATACCCGTTTATGAGCCAAAAATATCCTTTTTAGAATGTGAAGAGTTACCCCAAAATATAATACCATATGACATAATCAAATGAAAATAAGCAAAGTACACTAATTTTCATGTCAAATGATCACTTGCTTCAGATACCATTCAAACCTTAAAGATGGCAGCAATAAGTGTTCGAACGCGATCCTGAATGTGGGCTTCCCATGACAGTGTACTACCTATTTGAACAACCAGTAATTTGATCTGTTCAGTTTCACTAAACATATGCCCATTCTGTGAAATTAAAATGTCGGGTTTTCTTGAATTGTGTGTTAGAAACTGTAAAAACTGAGTTTTACTGTGATTTAGCGTTAGTTTATTTTCTACAAGCCATGAAATTATGTCATGAACTGCACTATTTGATACAGAGCCTATGTTTGCACACAGCATCCTTTACTACCAGGCTAGTGTCATCAGCAAACAGAAATATTTTAGAGTTACCAATAATACTATAGGGCATATCATTTATATAAATAAGGAACAGGTGTGGCCCCAACACTGATCCCTGAGACACCGCCCCCATTTGACTGTTCCCCTCTCAGACCCCATTCTGAACACTGTGAATAATGACCTATTGCTGTCTGTTGCTAAAGTAAGAGGTGAACCAATTGTGAGCTGCTCCCAGCATTCCAAAATGGTCCAACTTCTGGAGCAATATTTTGTGATCAACACAATCAAACGCCTTAGTTAAATCAAAAAAATATGCCTAGCGTTCAAAACCTTTTGTTTAACCCATCCAATATCTCACATATAAAAGAGAATATAGCATTTTCATTTGTTAAACAACTTCTAAAGCCGAACTGTACGTTTGATAGTAAATTGTATAATATAAAATGATCAATTATCCTTACATACACAGCCTTTTCAATAACATTAGCAACCCTGATGACACAGAAATAAGGCTAAAATATTCTACATTATCCCTTCCTCTCTTTTTATAAAGCGACTTTACTATTGAGTACTTTAATCACTCTGCAAACTGTCCATTCCTTAAGGCAGAATTACAAATGTGGTAAAATACAGGGCTAACATGTGCAGCACAGTACTTTAATATTCTGCTAGGCACTCCATCATATCCATGAGAGTCCTTAGTCTTCAGTCATTTAATTATTGACTCAGTCTCCCTCTCGTCTGTCTCACAGAGGAGTATTTCAGACATCAATCATGGAAAGGCATTTTCCAAGAGAGTTATATGATTCCCTGTAGAAACTAAATTTTTATTTTATTCACCAGCAGTGCCTAGAAAAAGATTGTTAAATACTGCACATGTATCTGATTTAACAGTAACAGACATATTTTTACTATGAACTGACTTTATATTGTCGATCTTGTGCTGCTGACCAGACACCTCCTTCATGACTGACCATATGGTTTCAATTTTATCCTGTGAATTAGATACTCTATTTGTGTATCACATACTCTTTGCCTTCCTAACAACATTTTTAAGCACCTTACAGTACTGTTTGAATGGGCTACTGTAGCTTGATTGTAGCTACTTCTAACGTTTTGTTATAATTCCCGCTTTTTTCTACATGGTATCCTTATTCCCATTAGTCAGTCACCCAGACTGCCTTTTACTGATAGTACCCTGTTTATAACGTTCTAATGGAAAATGAAGAGCATGAGAAATGTGTTAAGGAAAGCACTATACTTGTCATATCTGTGTTATCAGCACTATAAACATCCAGCCACTCTTGTTCATGGATGAGGTTTAAAAAACTCTATTGCCATTGGAATAACTTTTGTACATAGTTTGTAATTATATGTGACATTTGTTTGACTACAAAATCCTTTTAGTGTTAAAATTTGTGCATCATGGTCTGAAATGCCATTCAGCCTAACAGAATGCCCATCTAGTAATGAAGAATAAATAAAAATATTGTCTATTACTGCACTACTGTTCCTCTGCACCCTAGCTGTAAAAAACACAGCTGCGTCAGATCATATGAATTTAGGAGATCTACAATCATACATAAAATTAATATTGATGTCACCACATATAATTAATTTCTGGTACTTCCTATAAAGTGACTCAAGAATCCTCTCTAGCTTGAGCAGAAATGCTCTGAAGTCAGAGTTAGGGGACCTATAAACAACAAAAATTAGAAGTTTAGTTTCACTAAGTTCAACTCCCCCTGCACAACATTCAAATATCTGTTCAGTGCAGTGCCGTGATATATGTCTATGGACTCAAATGGAATACAGGTTTTTTTATGTACATGGCCACACCCCTACTCCACAAGGTACCCTTTGAAAAACAGCCAGCTAATCTGTATCCTGGTAAAGGAAGCCTCTGAATTGTCAAATCATTTAAGTGGTGTTCCCATATACCAATAATTTCAGAGTCAACATCTATAAGCAGTTCACTAACTTTATGTCTAATACCTCTTATATTTTGATGAAATATGCTAATTCCTTCTCTACTTGGAAACATGATGTCCTCTGAAAGTGATTCCTTAGTTAGAGGGACTTCCTTTAACCCTTCAACTGCTGTGGACGTGTTAATGCGCACGCCTTTGTACCTGTCCCTGTGTGTTCTGAATGTGTTTATGCATGCCACCAGTCCTTCTACCTGGTACTCTAAATGTGTCTACACGTATACACTTTCAGAGTACCAAGTAGAAGGACTGGTGGGGCGCGTAAACACGTTCAGAGCACACATTACATGTAGACACATTCAGAGTACCAGGTAGAAGGACTGGTGGCGTGCATGTTAACACGTCCAGAGCAGTTAAAGGGTTAAGCAGGTATACCTGTCAGCTGACTTCAATCTAAAACAAGTGCAGTGCTAACACCAACTACTACAGGAATTTTTCCATGAGTAGGGTAGGGCTGGGGTTGTTTGTGGGAAAAGACCAAACTGCGAGGTCATCGGTCGCGTCGGATCAGGGAAGGATGGGGAAGGAAGTTGGCCGTGCCCTTTCAGAGGAACCATCCCGGCATTTGCCTGGAGCGATTTAGGGAAATCACTTTTCCATGAGTGATCCCACCACCACCCACTACACTGTCACCTACAAACTTTGCCAGTCTCCCCTTCCTATACCTATTGAGGTGCTTGCCATGCCAGCACAGTACATAAGAAACTATCTACTAGATATGTGAAGTAAGTTTGCTTACATAAGTTTGTAAAGAAGTAGAGCTGTGTGTATTTTGTTCACATGGAAATACCGAAACACTGTGCCCTAACAAAAATTCTTCATTTTGAACGGTTTATCACCAACGAAAATTCACTAAAAAGTTGTTGAAGGTTTATAAGGCATTTGCTCCTCAATTTTCAACTGTTAATAGCTATGTGGCTGAATTCAAATGTGACTGTACATCTCTTGTAGATGACCTAACTGAAAGACATATGAACACTGAAACATCAATTCAACACAGTAAGAAAGTGCACAGTATAGTATTGTATGACTAAAGACGTATAAAACAGCTGAGCATAAGAAATACTCTACTGTATTTCACATCGAGAACCAACTATGAGAAAGCACTGTACAAGATGGATGCCACATTAGTTGAATGTTGAGCTCTGCACACAAGTATCCCTGAATGCATCACCTTGCTGGTTCCACATTCCCATACATTTCCCTTGTTGCCCATTTGTTCTTTAGCCCCTTGCTCCTCCCACCCATTCCACCTAATGCAACTATTCACCCAAGTGAATCCCCCAGCACTGGGACAATTACTCTCTCTCTCTCTGTGTGTGTGTGTGTGTGTGTGTGTGTGTGTGTGTGAGAGAGAGAGAGAGAGAGAGAGAGAGAGAGAGAGAGAGAGAGAGAGAGAGAGCGCGTGGGGATCACCTTTACTCTCCCATTGGTCTGCAAAACGTTCATTTATGATTGCCATAAGCTACTCATAGTAATCAAAACTTCCTTTCTAAGAGCATCACTTCAACATCACATCAAAAACAATCAACCTTCCTTAGATTTAGATTTTAAGACTTATAGGTATCTATATTACTAAACTGCTATTCCAGAATCTTATCCCAATTGCAGGTTGCCTATTTAACTGGTTCCAGGGGCAAAAAATTCATTTTCACTATTTTGTGTGATAACTGATCAAATTTAAAAAGCTATCACAAGCTATTCATAAAGACGTATAATCTTATCTTAAAGCTTAACACAATTATTACAGTTAGAAACTGTGTGTTTGTCTTGGGGCAGTGTAACTGATGGGGTGCAAAACACAGGCCATATTCATCCAGTATTTGAGGATGAGAGGACTTAGTGACTTCCAATAAACTTTACACATAATTACAAACCCTTCCAAAACTTTTTCTTACTGTTAGCCCCCACAAAATAATGAAAGGAAGAAAGATCTTTTGCTGTTCACGAAGTAAAACTTCAGCATCATGCATGACTTTAGTTTATTATTCCTTTACTGCCTACTATACATTTGCAACACAGTTTGCAGCGCCAGTACCCACATATACCACAGCGCCAGTACCCACATATACCACAGCACCAGTACCCACATATACCACAGCACCAGTACCCACATATACCACTTACTGTACCTGCAAAATTAGATCACTGTACAACACGTAATTCAGGAGACATAATGTCATAAACATTTAAATGCAGGAAAAACTAGCTTTTGCTTAAAATGGAACACAAATTACCCAGACTATGTTTAGGCAGCATTTGATAATGAGAGCACTTAGTGACTTACAAAAAACTTTTAAGTGCAGTTTCAAACCTTTCCTAAGCTTTTTCTTGCTTTAAAGTCAAATATTTAACACATTAACTCATTTGTACAGTAATCAGACATTTGAAGCTTTTTTACGCATGGGAGCTTGATTCTTTAAAGAATTTGGGTTTACCAGTAACTGAATGTAAACTGTGACCATTGATAAGTACTAATGCTACCACTGGGCAGCACAGAAACCTAGAGTGAAACCAACTGGACAGCACAGGAACCTACAGCAGAACCTACCAAGAATTTTCATAGAAAGTTTGTAGGCTTTTACTGCCAAAGTCAATGTCCATAAAATTCTCTGTGTTACAAAAAGTCTCATGAAGTACAATGAGGAGGATTTCAGTACTCTGAATAATTTTATGAAAAGAATTTCCATTGCTTTGATGTACATTTAGAAAAATGGGTGGTCATATTGCTATAACTGTCCTCATGAAATATTTTCTCATCCATCTCCATCAATCATTAACCTTTTTTGGTAACTTTTTGTTTATAATACAACAGGGGGATTACAACATAAGTGCATTTCAGTTGGCACGCAACTGTAGGAGCAATAACTCTTTCATGGTGGCTTGAATCTGAAATAAAGCTGGTCGATAACAAATAGTTTTTGATGCAGAAGGAGAATTAATTTCAGACCAGGGTGTTGAAACCCTGATACAACATGTTGTGCCATATTAACACTGTAAAATGTTTAACAACAGTACAGTTAAAGGTTGCAGTAAGAAAGAGAGTATGCAAAAATAAACATGAAGTGAGTCATTATCAAAGGAGTGCCAAATTCATGAAATTAATTGCAAGACATTTTCCTGTCTGCCTATATTGTACAATATTTCTAATGTTGTGGATTTACTGCAAAAAAGACCATACATCAGTTTTAGCAAAATTTACTGCAGGTCTTTGAAAATCAATACCGACTAAATGATATACACTGACTGTTGAAATGAGTTTATGATGTTACTGATGTGCTTCTAATCTTATAACAAGTTTACCATAGTTCAGGATGCAGAGTCCCTATTACTGGTGACAGAAACACTTCAAGTAAAAAATACCTATCACTAGCTTTCACTTTCTACTTGCAGTATCTCTCTCATCCGTACTAGAAATTTTGCTCCCTCGAGTTAAGTACTGCTCAGCCTTTCTATCGCTTTGTAATTTTAACATTTTTCTCAATTTAATCTGCCTTTTGATACAATTACTATTGTATGAAAGCTTAAAAATCAACAGTAAACAGACAAATACCTCTCTGATGTTCTGCACTGCTACACCACTGCCTGAATCAAAAGCTGGGTAGAAAATCAGTGGCAACAGCCATAGGAATATAGCTGCAAAAACTGCTAAGACAATGTTGTGCCATACACCAGCACACAAAATTCGTAGTTGCCTCTTTGGAGACAGGGATTCCAGTTGATCTGAATTAAGATTAACATACGCTAATGGCACAATAGCTATTAAGATTATGCCACAGCCTGATATGTGAACATCTTCCCTGAAAGAGAGAAAATGACCAAAACTTGCAACTACAGTATTACACATTCAGATCACAAATACACACACAATATGAAAAAATGATTGAGGTAATGAAAACATTCCATGAATAATCACTTCATCAACCTGTGCAACAGTTGATTTATTTTAATCTGTGGAGCTACAAGTGCAAAAACTATGTACTAAAATTTCACCTACATTAAAAAGCCACAAGTGCACCAACATGTTCGTCACATAGGAACTGCTAGAGATTACAAGCTTCACTTACCCTCCATGAGAAAGACTAGTGTACTTCAGCTCGCAAAGAAGTTACTGGGATAAATAAAGTATCATTTTAATAAACCAAGAGACATATGCTGGCAGTACTTGGGGTTAACTACATCTTCAACCAAAATAACTACTCGTATGATGTTTCTATAATAAAAAATAAGTGACTTGTCAAACATACCAAGTGAGCACCCAACTAGCACATGCTAAATGCAAGTGCCTGCTCAGATTTTTCTGAAGAAACAGTGTCTGTTCACTAGGGACATGCGAGTCGCAGTGACTGTTATCAGCATGTATGGTGTAGCCCTTGGCGGGTACCAAAAATTCACAAAGTCTCTCAACAGGCACTGCACTGCACAGTAGTGACACTATAACTGCCGGCTGTCAATTGAGAGTAATTGCCATCTGTTGCATACAGCTAAATGAGTCAAAAGTGACTCAAGCTGGTGCTGTCAAGTCCCCACAAGAACCTGGAGACATGCTACTTGCAGTGCTTCCTATGGCTGCAAAAGTGTATATGTTGGAGGATTTCGACAGCGAGCTTCATCCTCAAGGTGGTCTCACAGAAGTTCAACTGAATAAACATGTGGAATTCAGTGACCAAGTGTATTGAAACACACAATCCTGCTCTAAAAACCATCTGAAGATGCTTTTAGCCAGCTGACATAGTGCATCAACCTGCCGAAAGATGAAATCAATCCCAGAGAAGATTATCATAACGTAGAGGTAAACATGACCCCTGAAAATGAATTTGTAACCTATTACCTGTCAAAGCGACCTGGTTACCTAGCCACA
The DNA here is from genome assembly GCF_023897955.1 of Schistocerca gregaria. Lineage (NCBI taxonomy): Eukaryota > Metazoa > Arthropoda > Insecta > Orthoptera > Acrididae > Schistocerca > Schistocerca gregaria. The sequence goes on from NC_064931.1 coordinate 751,262,422, forward strand.
GTGACAGCACAACTTCATTTATGCCAAAGAAGCAGGAAGGGGAGGTAGTAACAGTGTATGCTCCAGTAATCTTACAAGTGGGGCACTACCACAAGATGTCTGTACATGCCTCTAAATGAAGTGCCCATTGGGAACAAGAACACAAGCAGGACACACAGTATATCTCAACTTGGCTGCTCACAACACTTCACTGGTAGTATAGCAAAACTGCTTTCTCTCACAATATCACTGTTTTCCACAGTTGTTGATGTTGTTTTGTCATCTCTTGTTCCAGTTCCAGATGTATTTATATGACTGATTTTGTTGCACTTTCAGTTTCTTCATCCATCATACTCTCTCTCATCCAACAGTCATCACACACTTTTTTTACCTGATATATGGCCCTTGTAGTTTTATACTGTCACAACATAAAAATCTAAAGTCAAACAGTACAATCACACTGACTGCATGGTCTAGTAGTTGTCATTTTTGCTAGAATATCGAGGTCATGAGTTCAATTCCCTGTGACCAACTACATTTTTTCTCTGGTGGAAAGGCCTGAAAGGAGTTTAACTCAACCTTGTGAGACCAACTGAAAAGCTGCCTGAATATAAAAGCAGCAAGCTTGCTGCACAAGTCACCAAAGTAGTGTTTTACATTGAAAGGCTTACACTAGGATAGGTGACGACATCATTGAGGTCTTCAGTCCAGAGACTGGTTTGATGCAGCTCTCCATGCTGCTATATCCTGTTCAGGCTTCTTCACCTCCGAGTACGTAACTAATGCAACCAACATCCTTCTGAATCTACTTAGTGTATTCATCTCTTGGTCTCCCTCTACAATTTTTACCCTTCACGTTTCCCTCCAATACTAAATTGGTGATCCCTTGACGCCTCAGAATGTGTGCTACCAACTGATCCTTTCTGTTAGTCTGGTGGTGCCACAGATTCCTCTTCTCCCCAATTCTACTCAGTACCTGCTTATTACTTACATGATCGTCCCATCTAATCTTCACCATTATTTTGTAGCATCACATTTCGAAAGCTTCTATTCTCTGCTTGTCTAAACTATTTGTTGTCCAAGTTTCGCTTCCACATATGGCTACACTCCATACAAATACTTTCAGAAAAAGACTGCCTGACACTTAAATCTATACACAATATTAACAAATTTCTCTTCTTCAGAATCGCTTTCATTGCCAGGGCCAGTCTACATTTTATATCCTCTCTACTTTGACCATCAGCAGTTATTTTGCTTCCCCGGTAGCAAAACTCATCTACTACTTCAAGTGTCTCATTTCCTAATCTAAGTCTCTCAGCATCACCTGATTTAATTCAACTACATTCCATTTCCCTAGTTTTGCTTTTGTTGATGTTCATCTTATATCCTCCTTTCAAGACACTGTCCATTCCATTCAACTGCTCTTCCAGGTCCTTTGCTGTCTCTGACGGAATTACAATGTCACTGTCCAACCTCAAAGTTTTTATTTCTTCATGGATTTTAATTCCTACTCCATATTTTTCTTTTGTTTTCTTTACTGCTTGCTCAATATACAGATTGAATAACATCAGGGATAGGCTACAACCCTGTCTCATTCCCTTCCCAACCACTGCTTAACTTTCGTGCCCCTCGACTCTTATAACTGCCATCTGGTTTCTGTACAAATTGTAAATAGCCTTTCGCTCCCTGTATTTTACCCCTGCCACCTTCAGAATTTGAAAGAGAGTATTCCAGTCAACAATGTCAAAAGTTTTCTTTAGGTCTATAAATGCAAGAAACGTAGGTTAGTCTTTTCTTAATCTATCTTCTAAGACACATGACGTTCATCTATTAGCAGCAAGACCATCAGCCATTATGATTTCGGGTTAGAGCGTGTGATGCTTGACATATTATGACTACACATCTTATTCTTTGCAAGATTACTGACAAGTTCATATGGTATGGCAGAGTTGGGAAGAGAACCATTTCCTTGAAAAATTTTGTCAGTGGAATAAACAGGTGCTCATTAATGTCAAAAGTTCACCTTTTCATATCTCTATATATTTTTAATTTTTTCTCTCAGTTTCTACATGATAGTCTTACATTTTTCCTGTTATAGACATAGAGGACAAGCGAACGTGAAAGAAAATGCAGCATTCACAACAATGAAACATTAGCCGAGACAGTTGTTTGACAATGCTCTCTACGTGCTGTTACTTGGCAACATTTATTCACAGTGCTGTGTATATGAATGCACAGTTCATCTAAATTAGCTACTGACCACTTTAATTTGGATGCTTCACTTTTTCTAAGAAAATTAATGTTATATGCCCTTTTAGCAAGTATGTTCTTTCAGCCACAAATAGTTATCGTTCATTTTGGCACCTTTTAAAATAAAATCCCACAGATGTAACAATTACTTCTTGGAGTTTATTTAGTAGCCTGGAACTCCAGTTCTGTGTGAAAAAAGCTGTGAAATTTTTACAAAGATAATATTTTCTGTATTGTTCGAAATATTCCAGAAATTGCTGCCTTATACCACATTTATCTACATCATCAATAAAATATATATTGTGAGCATTTTACTCATTCTACTTTGGGGCAAATATTTGAATCCTGTTACACCTTGCATGGTGACCCTCCTCCTGTAATTTGCACATCACTGACTTCTTTAATTTTTTTCTTGTCCACATTTTTTTGCACCTCCCATTACCTTCTCTGTCAGCACCATCACACCTTTCTCATTCTCAATGTCATTAAAATTGAGGCCAATAACAGTAAGTTGTCGCAGCTTCTACCAAACGTTTCACCATGAACACTTTTGGCACTCACACTATGAGCTAACAATGTGCACTGTTTTATAATGGAATGTGACAGTACTTTGTCACATGATCAAGTTTTCACAATGGCCACTTCACCTTGCCAAGCAATAATGAGTTAATGATATTTCCCATGGAGTTTAATGCTCTAAGGATATGCCATGAAAATATTCGGTACCTCTAGAAAAAGACCAAATTGTCTTTTTTTCCCTTATTTCTTCAGAAACAGCTGTAGAATGTTTGTTTCTTGCTGGTTATGATAATGTCTATAGTCCCTTAAAGGAAATAAATGAGACTCATTGGACAAGGTCATTACTGTCAATCAACAGCGGTCCAAGTTTGATATTGGCGCTCAAATTTATAGTCTTGTTAACTGATGCAGCATCATTAACAATGGTGTAAATATGATGCTATGGGGCCTCATTCACAGTAAGATTTGCTAAGCTGTTATGGTAAACAAGAGTGTATCAGTCCTATGATATATCTGGGCAGTGAGGTATTCCCGTGTAGAAGTCTAGATGTACTTCACACTCCACTTTAGTTGATATAAACAGCACACAGTGTTTCATAGTTTCCACAGCAGTTATTCACAGTGGTGCCATTATGTCTGTTTTTGAAGCACTTTCACCACAGACATATTGAAAAAGTTTATAAATTTCACTATTTCAAATATATTTACTCCTTGGACCCAATGTTTGTCACCACCCCTTTTTCAACTCAGATAAATTGCTACACTGTCTAAAGCAACAGTCAGAAAAATGTGAACAAATAGCCTGCCAGTCTCCGTAGGTACCTATTTCAACAGTGCACATCACACTATGTTTCTCATGAGTTATGTACATTCTGTAGTTCTCACATCTAGGAAGTGGTCAAAATAATGTGAATCTACAGCATAAATAAAGGGAGAAAGTGAAACATGATGTTACCATATAATCAAGACCTGTACAAGTACTGCAAGTATTAAGGTTCTCCATGATAATCACTATTTACACCTTTTTGTGCACTCATACCAGAAAACATGGAAAGTTTGAAATTTAATATAGGGTGTTGGCATGCAAACTTACAATTACAAACTGTACACTATCATTTCTATCCAGTCAGTCAAATTACACAAAACTCTCTCCAACAGCAGAATTCAGCGAGAGTTACAACTGCCACTGAGTCACTATCATTTAATCATCTCTACCACGAAGGCATACTTCATGAAAGTGTTGGTATGGTTAAAAGTGAACTATGATCTATCCAGTTTTAAGTTGAGTTGTGACCTGCCTTTGTTGCAAGACTTCAATCTGTGACACTACATGTTCCCATAGGATGTGTGGAATTGTAGCTCTATAAAGTTCTCGAGTCTCTTGAACCCCTGCACAACAGACACATACACTTTGTCAAATAAACAGAGCCTAAAATGCATTGGATGAAATACATAATAGACATAAGAAAGAAAGAGTGTATGTATTTTGAAGACCTATCACAAGTTTTCAATTGTCACTATACGTTTATTCTATAACATGAAACACATCTTAAGCAAATTGCTAAGGAATCACACATGATTTGATTGTTACAAGTTTGTTGCTGTCCTGAGAAACAAGTATTCATTGAACATTTAATGTTGAGTACACACAGTCAGCACCATTGCTACTAACTGAAATTAGTTCCTTTAGATGGCATGTAGTGGGCATTCTAAAAAGAAACAATACATCCGGAAAGTATATATTTGAAAGCCTACAGAACCTAGTCAATCACAATTAAATATTCTTGGTATTCCTGCATTGTCAAATTAGAATAATCTGATGAGCCAAATATACAGAGAATGAAATTAATTAAATCCACTGAAATGAAATTAATGGGTTCAGGGGATGAAAGCAATGAAGATAAGATATCTATATTTACGTGGCTACTCTGAAAATCACACTTGAGTTACTGGCAGAGGGTTCATTGGACCACCTTCACAATAATTCTTTATTATTCCACTCTCGAATAATTCGCAGAAAAACATACACCTTTATCTTTCTGTGCGAGCTCTGATTTCCCTTATTTTATTAGATGACTGTTTCTCCCTATGTAGGTCAATGTCAACAAAATTATTTTTGTACTGAGAAAAGAAAGTTGGCGATTCAAATTTCATGAGAAGATGCTGCCGCTACGAGAAACACCTTTGTTTTAATTATGTCCACTCCGAACCCTGTATCATGTCCATGAGACATTCTCCCCCATTTCCCAATAGTACAAAATGTGCTGCCCTTCTTTGAACTTTCTCAACATACTCCATTAATCCTATCTGGTAAGGATTCCACACCGCGCAGCGGTACTCCAAAAGAGGATGGACAAGCGTGATGTTGGCAGTCGCTTTAGCAGATTTGTTGCATTTTCCATGTGTTCAGTTAATAAAAAGCAATCTTTGGATCGCCTTCCCCACAACATTATCTGTGTGTTATTTCCAATTTAAGTTGTTAGTAATTGTAATTCCTAAGAGTTAAATTGAATTTACAGTCTTTAGATTTTATTGATTTGTCATGTAATCAGAGTTTAACAGATTCCTTTTAGCAGTCATAAGGATGAACTTTCACTTTTCATTATTTTGGGTTACTTGCCAATTTTCACATCATGCAGATAACTTATTTAAATCATTTTGCAATTAGGTTTGATCTTCTGATGACTTTACTACACAATAAATGACAGCATCATCTGCAAACAATCTAAGACGGTTGCTCAGATTGTCTCATAAATCATTTATATAGAAAAATACTGCTTTGGAGAATGTCAGATTTCACTTGTGTTTCACTTGATGACTTTCCATCAATTACTATAATCTGTGACCTCTCTGACAGGGAATCACAAATCCAGTGACATAACTGAGACTATATTTCATAAGCACGCAATTTGATTACAAGCCGCTTGTGAGGTACAGTATGAAAAGCTTTCTGGAAATCTAGAAATACGGCATCAATTTGAAATCCCTTTTTGATAGCACACAACACTTCGTGTGAGTAAAGAGATAACTGTGTTTCACAAGAACAATGTTTTCTAAATCCATTTTGACTATGTTTCAATAGACTGTTCTCTTCAAGGTAATTCATAAAGTTCAAACACAATATACATTATAAAATTCCACTGCACATCAGTGTTAATGATATGGGCTTATAATTTAATGCATTATTCCTATTGCCTTTCTTGAATATCGGTGTAACCTGTGCGACTTTCGAGTCTTTGGATATGGATTTTTCATCGAGCGAGTGGTTGCACATGACTTAAGTATGGAGCTATTGCATCAGCATACCGTGAAAGGAACATAACTGGTGTACAACCTGGACTGGAAAACTTGCTTTTATTAAGTAATGTAAGTTGCTTCACTAGTCCGAGGATATCTAGTTCTACGTTACTCATGTTGGCAGCTGTTCTTGGTTCAAATTCTGGAATATTTACTTAATCTTCTTTGATGAAGGAATTTTGGAAGGCTGTGTTTAGTACCTCTGCTTTAGCAGCATTGTCATTGATAGTATTTATATTGCTTGGTTGCGTCTTGCCGCTAGCATACTTTACATATGCCAGAATCTCTTTGGATTTTTTGCCAGGTTTTAAGACACAGTTTTCTTAGTCTATGCTAAATTTTGAGCTTCTGTAAAAGGTTGCCAATCTTGTGGGTTTTTGCTTTTGATTAAATTTGGCATGCTGTTTTCATTGTTCCTGCAACAGCATTCTGACCTGTTTTGTGTATTATGGAGGACCAGCTTTGTTGTTTGTTAATTTCTTTGCAATAAATCTCTCAACTGGTGTTGATACTATTACTTTCAATTCAGGCCACATCTGGTCTAGACTTACACTGTTAATTTGGAAGGAGTGGAGATTGTCTTTCAGGAAGGCAGCAAGCGAATATTTATCTGTCCTTGCATGTGTTTTGATGCCCATTATTAGCTCAGGATTATTTGTTGCTAAGAGGTCAAGTGTGTTTTCACGCAAAATTATGATAAAAACTTCCACAAATACTGAACCTCCTATGCAATGAGTAGGGACCCGAAAAAAATTTTGCACTTGCAATAAATCTAAATATTGATGTAAATTCTATCTCAAAAGGTGAGAACACAAAATTACCTAATAAATGCTGTTTCATAGCAGACTGTATTCAGGTGAGCTATGTTACCAGAGGTAGAGTGAAATAGCTTTATTTTTTGCAAATAGATATCGAAAATGTTACCTATTTTGGTTACTAGTATTTCATATCATCATGGTGAAGCCCAAACGAAACAATAATGTATAATGTGTTTGCAAAACAAAAAGTGCATGAACACAACAGTGTATTGATGCACTCAATGTTCTGCAGCCACATCAACTGTATGTGGTTGAATGGACTCTAAAAGATACACACGGCATAATGCAACATAGACTCAGCTGTGGGGGCCTAATATCTTAAAACAAAGAAACACACCCATTTATCGGATAGTTAAATTTCAAAAGCTGGTATAGTACAGACACACTACTGTGTTAGTGTTAGGTGGTGAGTGTTTTGAGCTGTAGTTGTATCAAGTACTGGTAGAGGTCAGGCTTTAACTAACTCTTTTATGATACTGCCATCATCAGTAACGAATTTCGAAGTAACCATCACTCAATGCTTTGTGTTGTGTGTTGCTCATTGTTTTCCTTTCTCTTTAAAGAGACTAAGCCAGGTCCATCGCAGAGTTCGATTACAGCCTTCATGAAACCAGAAAGGATCGACAATCCTTTTGACCATGTGCCAGATCGAGTTTTGCAGAAACACAGGAGTGTAGACTGGCTGTCTTGCAAGAGGGAGGCAGGACTCATTTCACCTCACCATCCCCCCCCCCCCCCCCCCGGTTGTCTTAATTATAGTTTGTTCATACTCATGGCTGAATGCCAGTTTATAGTGTCCCCAACTCTGTGCAACAGCGAATGGATAGCAAAACCTGTCAACATATTTCAACCACAGTAAAAGTCTTCCCTTAATGTGCAAACAGTTATTTTCAGTGCTACTTCTATGCTCAGTACATTGTTGGGTCTATCTGTAGCATTATCAAGTATGGGTTGGATGGCTATGAATTCCCATGAATGATTGGAATGTATAATCTACTGATTTTGTAATTATCAAATTGGGCACAAAAAGAAAACGAATGTTGTGAAACACCTACCTTAGATCAGAGAAGTACTCTGATCATTGGCTGGAAAATGTTGCTGTTTCTTAACAGAAACAATCAGTTTGTCAGAAACTTAAATAGAGCCTAAGAAGAAAAAAAGCACAGACCATTTTGGGAAAAATGTGTAAGGAAATAAACATTTCAGTCAAAAAAGTTCCACAATTGCCTTTTTTTTTACCAATTTCAAAGTACTGAGACTTTGTCTTGAGGTACACAGCATATAAGTCAAACCTCACAGCCTAAGTATGGAACTACTGGGCAAAAGATGCAGATCCAATTGAGTGCACCTAGTTATTGTTATTTTTATTATTATTTTATCAGGACTATTTCTTGGCTACCTATTTCCACTGTTTTTCACAACTGGAAAACTAGGAAATATGGGTTGGTTCATAACAATACCTTCACTCACCGAACTGCAGCCACTGCATGACCAAACTCATGAACAATACTGCAAGCAATCATTGTTAATCCATAGTATCCGAGTTCACTTGCTGGCAAATTTACTCCAGGTACCTGCAAGAGGATATCAGCCTCTGTAGCAATTGTCAGCAGTTGTTGACTAGATTGCAGTAGTGGAATACAGTACAGCATTAGTGATAGTCAAAACTTGCAGTCCAGTATACACAAAATAATACAACACTTGCAATATACTTCTAACACTTGCTACATAATTTTTAAATGATTGGAAAACAAGAGAGAAAAAGTACACATCTTGAAAATACTAGTTTGTGCACAATATTACTATGATGGCTAAACAAAAATAAAAAATCATCATTGTGGGCTAAGAATAATCCTTGTTAATGTACAGCACAAAAAAATGTGCTTCAGGGAGTAATAGCGCGAGAAAAATGGCAAAGTAAACAATATTTCACATTTCATTGCCAGTGGAGGTTATGTTCACAGTGAAGACTGCAACACTCAATTTCTGAACAAGTTTCTGAATGTGACACATGCACAAACACTTGTCATCCATTTTCAGGTCTTAGAATTGCAAGGTTTGATTTTGTAGTATTTCATCATTCTACGATTGTAAAATTCCTTATTTTTGTATCATATGCCATGTTCAGGATCACATGTTTTTGCTCAGTTACCCTCTCCACCTTGTCCAAAAACAGATCTCATGTGCCTTGTCTGCCGAGTCACTTACTATCCTCCACATACCCTCTGACCCACCAAAATGAGTGCCATCCTTTTGCCATAGTACCACCCAGGACTGGAGCAACACCAACTTGTCCAGAAGTACAAAATGTTCAAAGACTCAAATGCTTTTGTTACATCAACAAAAATTACTGTTGACTTCAATTTAGAGTTGCATGTGCTCTGCATAAAAGAATAAATTCCAGTTTCAAATGATGTATCTTGTTTGAAACCATGCTGCAGAACTTGAGTGAATTATTTGGACTAAGATGTGAAATTAAAAGTAACAAAACATGGAAAACTGTGTCCATCGTAAAAGATTAGGCCAGAGTCCAGTCACAGCACAAAATTTTAAAACTCAAGTCACACTTGTGTCACCATCAGCTAAAATAGAGGGCAGATCCCCACTAATATTTGCTTCTGCCCTTTCATAATGGTATAAAATGCACTCTGTTGAAATATGGCATACAGAGATTTGCACGCCACAAGCATTGCAAAATGGGGGAACCTCTCGCCAAAGGAAAAAGTCATGTGTAAGAGGGCAGTGCTGAATTTGAAGATATGTGAGGGACACCTCATCCTGTCTGAGCAACCGTCAGGAGGAACATCATGGCCGGATAGTTGACTTCAACCGACCGCAGTTTATTGTCTGTTACCGCCAGCCATTCCTCATCCCACAAGTGCATAAACTTCCTATGTAGAGTAATAATGACAACCTGCAGGGGAATAGGGCACTGTGCCACATCCTGTCCTCTGCAAGCCTGATTGGCCTGTTTTTCCCCGTATCCCCACATGCCCTAGCGCCCAGCAGAATGAAACTGCTTTATTGGCCGCTGGAGCAAGTATAGTTGGTCATACATCAGCTGGGCCAACTTCTCTGCTGGGTACAGGTTCTGTAACAATTGTAAGGCACTATGGGAATCTGAGCAGGTGAGGAACTGTTTGCCGTGAATATGTCTCATCTGCTCCAATGCCTTCAGGATCATGTGGAGCTCAGCAGAGAAAACTGTATATTCATCACGAAGGCGAATCCTGGTGACACGGTCGAGGAACTCTACAGAGCAGCCAAGGGAATTCCCTTGTTTGGAGCTCTCAGTTACACTAGCATGAAACCATGTGCAAACCTAAAATATTAAAAAACAGAGACTGAAATGTAAAATCTGGTGTACTATCTTTCTTAAAATTGGACACATCTAAAATAAGTCTGGGCCTCTGGAGGAGTCACGGTGGAAATCTGGTCCAATCTTGATGTAAAACATTAAGACCGACCACACCCACTGCTAAAAAGCAATCCCGTGCCCGAATCCCATACAGCCTTGTTGCCCATTGCCAGTTACAAAAAAGCATTTCCATTGGAGGCTGAACAATGGTATGGTATGCACATGTGTATGTTGTGGACAGTGTTTTATACGCCTGGCACAATGTAAGGAGCTGTCGCCTGGTGTGAAGTGGCGGTTCATAAGCCTCTGCACAGAAGCTTGGTATGGTGCTTCTTCTGAATGCCTGAGTGGCCAACCGAATCCCACGTCTAGCATCATTAAATATAAGGCTCTCACAGACCCATACACTGTGCACCCATAACCGATCTGAGAGCGCACAAAGGCTCTGTAAAATTGGAGCAGAAAAGTCCAGTCTGCTCCCCATGTAATGTGGCTAAGACATTTTAAAATACTTAGAGCCTTAAGGAGCATTTTTTTTTTGGCCCAGAAACCACACTTGGTCTTTAAAATTAATATCAGTGTCCTTCATCCTCAACTCAGGAAAGTTAAAATGGGAATGAGAAGTCAAAAAGAATACAATAAAACCAATCTTCTGCACCTATTAATGCAAATGTAGAAGAGTTAGTTGCAACTGGTGTGTTGCTGTTGCAAGGTCTACAGATGAGCAAAACACAGAGGAGTCATCCACAAACAAAGAACACTGGACAGAACTACTCACAACTGGCGTAATGTCATTGATAGCTATGGCTAACATAGTCGCACATAAAACACTACCTTAAGGGACACCGTTCTTCTGCTCAAAGTGATCAGACAGGACGCCACTGACTTGGTATCGGAAATACCATAGTGAGAGAAAGGACTGAATAAAAATGGGAAGATATCCACTAAAGCCCCATTCATGAAGCTGCTTGAGGATAAGATGCCTCCAAGTAGAATCACAGGCGTACTCGATGTCATAAAATATACCTAGAAGGTGATGCCGGTGCAAGAAAGCCTGTTGTATAGCTGCCTTCAGGAGGGCCAGGTTATCAAAGGTGAACCCATACTGAAAGTGACTAACGAGTTGCCTGGATTCTAAGATCCAGACAAGGTGACAGTTTACCATCTGCTCCAAGGTACAAGGTGGCAGTTGACCATCTGATCCAAGGTGTTTCTCATATAGCTAGAGAGGGCAACACTATGATAACTACTCAGGCATGTACTATCTCTGCCAGGTTTTAAACAAGGAATTAAAACTACCTCACACGACGAGTCGGGAAAGTGACCTGATGCCCAAATGGCATTAAAAAGTATGTAGAGGATATCTTTGTTTCTCCTTGTGGGCAGCACACTGTGATGTATTCTGTCATGACCAGTCTATGTGTTACAAGCCGTAGACAGTGTAGATTCCAGCTCCCATCTGGAGAATGGGCAGTTGTAATTTTCATCAATGGTGGACCAGAAGTCCAAACTTCTCCTCTCAGCAACTGCTATGTGGCACTGGAAACCTGGATCCTGACTGGCAGTTGCAGTAACTGTGCCAAAGTAGGCTGCCACAGTCTGGGCAATGTCTCACACACTGGTTTGGAGGTGCTGTTCCTCATTATAGCAGGCATGGGGCATCTCCCGCCTCTCCCCGAAATTTTCCTGATGATCTTTCATACAACAGAACTCTTTGTGGAATGATTATGGGTGTTCAGGAACTGCTGCCATGACAACTTCTTGTTCTTTAGAGTAATCTGGTGACATTTTGCCCTTGCCACCTGAAAGCCTGCAAGATTCTCTGCAGTTGGCTGGCACTTGAACCTATGCACAGCTGCATGCCTAGTCCTGATTGGAGAGCAGCACTCGTCACTCCACCAATGGACAGGCTGCCTTTTCAGCTGCCCTGTGGACTGTGGAACACGTCAGTGGCACAGTGGATCATTTTGGTAACACGATCCACCCATACCTCGACATTGACACAATGTTCAAACTGGGCTAACTGTAAAGTGTCCTGTCTGCTCTACAGAGCACCCATTGTGGTGGTTTCCTTTCGTGCTCCATTCCACTTGGCAGGTGAATTCAGAGCAGAGTGATCACTTCTCTACAAGCCATTGACTACTTTCCATTGAACAGTGTGAGCAAGGGCTAGAGAACAAACCAGAGATCAGTGGCAGAGAACGAGCTAGTTGCAGTGAAGAAGTGTGTGCTCTGTCTCGTATTTAGCAAACATGCATATGATGACACGAGAAGTCTCTCAGTTGCTCCAGCCCTCGGGCTGGTGGTGGTAGATCCCCAGAGCACACTGTGTGAATTAAAATCACCAGAGAGGATGAAGGGGTGGGGAGCAGTGTAAGGTGGTCCTTGAAGGACTCTTCGTAGAGCGCATCATTTGGAGGCTTGTAAGGGAACATATTGTCAATGGATGCCACACATGCACTGATATTGAAACTGCTTGTAAATTCATTGTAAAGGGGAGAGGTGAGGAATGGTAGTTGTTACTGATCAAAATTCCTACCTCTCCTCTGTATGGTTGTTTGAAATTAGTCTCCCAGAAACACAAACACAGTGGTCTATCCTGAGGTAGTAGACATCCCCACAAGTTCAACTTTAGTATGGGAGTCATCTAGCATGGGCGGTAGCACCTTCATCCTGTCTCTCTGCTGGGGTGAGAGACTGCGACAGGCGGAGGTTCTGTCGTGTGGCGAGACGATCGCCTCACACATACTTCATACTCCACCATCTCTGGAGAGGAGGCAGATGAAGCATCAGGTAGAATCATGTTGACATGGTCCAACAGTTTACTACTTGATTGTACCTGAAGGACTGATGCAAAAGATGTAAGATGTAGCAAATGCAGGGGGCTGTACGGACTTGTAGATATTTTTCGTTTCACCGTAGGGGATATGCTTTGTTGTTTTTATTTTCTGTACTTTGCATTCCTCTAGAAATATTCTGCAGGCCATACTCCAAACAGCAGTTTATACATTTGATAGGAGACGAACAACCAACTCCTTCATGAGCTGCCTTACTGCCGTAGCCACATGTCACTTCTCCCTCACACCCAACGGCTGTATGTCCAAAACACTGGTATTTAAAACAGCACATTGGGTTTTTTCTGACATGCAGCCACATGTTTAGGTGAAGAAAGCCTGCCTTGATATGGACTGGGAGTTTGTTGGTATTGAAGGTAAGAATACAGGAGTTGGATTTCACCAGGATTCCATCTACCCTTTTCATAATGTTATGAACATCAACAGTTTCCTCCTGAGCCTACTCACTCTTCAATTCTTCTATAGGTATAGCAACTAAGTCCCTACATAACATAACACCTTTGCTGAAGTTCAAGGTGCTATGGAGCTCGGTGTCAATAGAATATTCCCCCAGGCACGTCGCTCTCTGTGGGTTAACAGCTTGTTGGGAACTGGATGTTTCTGCCAACAGCATTCCATTTCACAACCACTTTACAGATTTTAGAGTCTTAGCAATTTCTTCTAAACCCTTCTGGATCCCGAAAGGCGAGACTTTCTCAAAATTTTCTTCTTTCCTTTTTATTACTAAAACACATTCTGATTACCAGCCTATGTTCTGTTACTCTATATGTTATTTACTCCCGCACCTGGATGGCTGGCTGCCTGAGCTCTCTTATTAGGTTGGGTATTGGTGCCTACCAACGGTCCACCCATCCCACTCGCAGATATAAAATTAAAAGTCGAAGGATCCATTTTGGTCCCACGAACCAGCTAGGGAACTAAAAGTCTGCCCAGACAGAGCCCCACATGCCTGAGTAAAGCCTTACACAACTGAGGCGCAGCTGGTTCCCCAGATGTTGCCTGCTAGCAGCTGTTCCACCTCAACAGCCATGCATCTCCTACGCGGCACAGACTGTTTTGCCATCCTCGCAATCCAGGAGGTCAAGACAAGATCCCCGAGACATACAACGTTCCACTGTTGTGCCACATGGTGGTTCTGAAGCATGTCAAGAGCTTACGGTGACAAAGGACTGGTGGTGCTTACCGTCCCTAGCTCAGGAATCTCGGGGTTGTGGAACTCATACTCATCAAACAAATGCTGAGCCCTTAAAGGTGGGTGGCCTGACTGCATGTAAGTGACTTATTTGGTGTGGAATGAGTGGCCAATGTTGAAATGGCAGTATTGTTGGTGGTTGATGTGGATGGAAAATATGATGGAGCCATGTGCGATGTGAGGGTCACCACTAAGGAAGGTGGCTTCACAACCTGCAACCATCTGGATCTTCACAACAACCACTTTTCACAAATGTGCACGTCAGAAACCTCTCTACAACATAACTTTTGTACCTGTAATCCCCCTAGCCTTAACCTTCACTGGCCACATCCTCCTCTGCCTCTACCCCTTTCCTCCTCCCACTCCAGCCTCACACATGTGCTCTATCTTCCCAGCTAACCTGCATAGTCTTTTACCTTTCTCTGCTTCTCTCTCCTGTTCACCCCTCCCCAACCACATTCTGCACTAAGCAGCCAACATTGCCTGTCCCCAAATAAATGTGTACTCATCCCCCCACCCTTACCCTGCTATCCCATTAATCCCCCACCTACACGTCTAGAAGCCAAATTAATATGAAAGACACTTTGGTCACGTGACTTAGTATGACACTGTTCTTCATAAATATAAATGTTATAATAGACATTTGAATCTTTAGTGTTTAGCAGTTTAATAATTGATTCAGTTTCCTCCTTACCATTTTCCTAAAGCTGTTTGGTACATCATTATCTTCCAACACCAGCCAACAAAGACTCTGCATACATGTCTGTGCTAATACAATTTTGATTCAACTTGTGAACTTCTCACAGGAAGAGAATATTTACTATTTTACAAAACTCTATTACATCAATTGCAGTTTCACTGCCCTACAGAATAGCTATAATATGGTCAGCACCTACCTTACATGACAATATTTTTTCCCAAATACCATATAATTTTAGTTGTGTTTTTAAAGCTCCCTATTTGCTTGGTGTAATGCGTGGGCTCAGCCTGTCTAATGACATTATTCAGTATTTAGCAATGTTCTGAAACTCTACAGCTGGGCTATGACTTTTTTAGCATAATATGAAACAGTTTATCCTTCAACATGGCATTCTAACATCATTAGTGCCAGAAACTAGTTGCTTATTAGCAATGCATTTCTGTTTGAATCTTTTTAATAAAAAAATATGAAAGTTAAATTAATTACACTTAACAGTGGAAAGAAAAAACACAAATGTCTTACAAAGATAAAGCCAGTAATGTAAATCATCTTCTGCTAAAGAGAAGTTCTGCTTAGATCCTTCTACTACAACAATACCCAACATCTCATGGGACCTGACAAATTTGATAAGAACCATTTATAATAACTAGGATTGACCGTACTTTCAGACTGGTTATAATGAATCGCCAAGTTCATATTAAATTTGTTCCATATATCTTGCAAACAATAAAACTATTTCTTTTTTCCTTCAAGGTTTTACAAGGTAGAAATAACCTAAATATTTATCAGTTATAGTCTGATCCCTCTAGGATGGACAAAGCTACGGTGGATATCAGAAAACAATTAGGCTAAATAATCAAATAAAAAACCTCAGCAAAAAACACCTCTTATGTACAAGCACAGGCGGAAGGCACAATTAAATTGGATAACAAGAAGAAGTTGATAACTGGGCCATATCACACTTAGAACATTTTTGTTTTACTGCTTCAAAGGATCAACATTCCATTTCCCAACACCTACATCATCACCGAAGTCAAATTCTAGCTCAGTTACGCAAGGAAGGGAAAGGCATTAGCTGTTGCATTACCGAAGGAACCATTCAGGATTTGTGTGGTGCCATTAACAGAAACTAGCAAAATTAAGGTCCCAAGCCTCTCCGGGGGACACTACCTTGACAAAGCACTGTCCGTGCAGGTGGAGAGGCTTGCGTATTTGCATGAAGCTGAAGGCTATGCCGAAGGTAGAGAACCTACTGCCGGAAAGACCTCAGCCGATGGATCAGACTAAGAGTGTCCCGGAACGTCCCATCTTCCCTATCCACTCCTAATCGTACCCAACTCCCTGACCCAACCCAAGGTGTGACGCGATCTGTGCCTAGGGCTGCATGGCACATGGGAAGATGTGTCGCAAACAGAGCCTCAGGGATACTGGGCGACCTCCCTGAGCAAGTAGCCTTACACCACATGGAATATTAGTGGAGTGGACCTTGTAGATCCCCAAATCTTTTGGGACCAATACGGACACGTCTAAAGAAAACAAAGAAAAACAAACTGAGGGGAAAATTGAGACCTCAAATATCCAAATACGGGGATTGGTACTGATGGAAGGAATTTCCATGACTGAATTAGGGTCTAGACCTGAGCCAGAAGTGGGAACTGTAACTGAGAAGCTAGACCAGATTAAGATCAAAGCCTTGTCTGGGGCCCAGAGGAGGAAACTACTCAGGAAACAGAGGAAAAAGGAAGGGAAAGAATGGCTTCCTAAAGACAAGTGGAGGGAATTAAAGGGACTTGAACCTAAAACCCCCAGGAAGAAACTGTCTTAGGTTGAAGGGGATACGCAGACACCCGCTACGTCAAAGACAGGTAGCAAATGCATAAGGGAGGAATCAAAGACTCCCTCCTCGCTGGATAAAGAGTCCAGAAAAAAACAAGCCAAGAAATAGGGAAACAGACCTATAGTACTGCAGTCTCGGTTTTTAGGCTGGCAGTTATCCAGGAAGGCTATCCATTGGTGGCCATCACCTCGCAGCAGGAGGAACTGGTACAGGTGGGCCTCTTTGAAAAGATTGCGGGGAATGCTGGCCCAGGACCCAACTTCAAGAAGGTCTATCTAGATCATGGTGCCCTCATTTTTGTCTGTGAGGGGGGTGCACATGGTGGAATGGCTCAAGGACAAGGTGCCCATGATATCCATGTGGGAAGATGCGAAGCTGCTGATTAAGATGACAGCAGAGCTTCTGAAGACCGCAAAGGTATCAATATGGGTACCAAAGATACTTAAGGAAGTCTCTACTCTGGAAAAATAGGGGCCCAGAACCCAAAGTTCTCAACAGAAGATTGGAGAGTGATCAAACAGAAGGTTTCCACCGGAAGGATGAACCCTGGTAGTGGAGGTCGGAGAGAAGTCCCTGAAGACAATGCGGGAGCACGACATGAAATTGTTTTTAGGGTTCTTGCAGATCACCGTCAGGGTTCTCGAAGACCTCAGCAAGATGGAGACCGGAGGTGCTTAAGATTAATCTGCAGCACAGTAAAGGGGCTTCTACTGCCCTGAGTCGCTGCCTGGGGAGGCAGAAAGTGGATGTGGCCCTGATACAAGAACCCTATTTATATAAAGGGCACCTCGGTGGCACTGGAGGTAAGCTAATTTATGCTAGAAATCTAAGAAACTCCAGAACATGCATCTATCTAAGAAATGGAATTTCTCTCATGCCAATGATGGATTTCTACTCTAAGGACTTAGTGACTATTAAAATGCAGCAATGTGAGGAAGCTATCATGAGGGAAATTGTTTTGGCCTCAGCATACCTTCCTTACGGATACAACCCTCCTCCTTCCTTGGAGCCATCCTCATCGGACCACATGTACGTTAAATTCAAGGTTGAAATGGGAATAAGACAGACCATGACCTTCAGGAATCCCAGGAAAACAGACTGGGAGACATATAGGACGGACCTTGATTTAGGCTTACCGGACGTTAAAACCTCGATAAGGAATCCAGTAGAATTTGAGGAAGTAGCAGAGCCTATTACCTCTGCAGTAGTGACCTCATATTAGGACAAATGCACAATCACCAAGAAGTGCACAAATAGGAGTGTGCCTTGGTGGAATAACAACTTGGAAATGCAAAGAAAACAGGTACGGAGACTGTTTAATATTGCGAGACGTAAAGGACATGGGCTGAATATCATGAGGCCCTTGTCAACTACAATCTTGCAATCAGACAAGCAAAGAAAGCATCCTGGAAGGCATTCTGTGTGGAAGTGGAGAGCACGGCTGCACAAGCCAGACTTCACAAGATTCTCACTAGGGTACCCAACCAATCCAGGAGGCACGTTGAGGAAGGAGGATCTACATCTACATGGTTACTCTGCAACTCACACTTAAGTACCTGTCAGGAGGGGGAATATACAAAGACAGCAAATGAGATGCTGGAACTGCTCCTCAAACCTCAGTTTCCTCAATATACTCTGCCGGACAACACAGACCAGAATGTGATACCGGAAGGACAATGGTTCTCAGGCACTAGAAGAGAGGACTGGGAATCGGCCAAGGAGTGTGTGAACTTTAATGAAATCCAATGGGCAGTGGGGACATTCCAACCATTCAAGTCACCTGGCCCAGATGGAAATTTTCCAGCTCTACTGCAACAGGCAGGAGAGAGGCTCATAAGAGTCCTATGCAGACTGTTCAGGGTAAGCCTAGCAATAGGAATCATTCCCAATGCTTGGAGAGCAAATGAAGGTTGCTTTCATTCCAAAGCCTGGGAGAATTGATCATACCAAGGCTAAGGATATGAGACCAATCAGTCTGTCCTCCTCCATTCTCAAAACATTGGAGAAATTGGTTAATGTAAATGCTGGGGAGAGGAGGTTAAGTAGGCACACTCTACGTTCAAACCGACACACATATCAATCAGGTAAATCACGTGAGACAGCTCTCCACCAACTCTTTGTGGAGAAAGAACTTCACTTCCAAGAAATAGCCCCCTGCATCTTCCTGGACATCGAGGTTGCCTTCAGTAACACGACCTTCGATTCCATGGTAAGGGCAGCAGATGTGCATGACCTGGTGACCACAATATGCAGGTGGACCAGGCCAATGTTTTGTGGAAGGTACAGGCTACCATGATGAATGAAAAGATGGCAATTAACACCACTAGAGGCTGCCCACAAGGAGGACATTTGTCCCCTCTATTATGGAATCTAGTGGTGAATGAACTCATTGAGGAATTAAATTCCAGACAATGCTTCTACCAAGGATACACTGATGACCTTGTCATAGTAATACTTGGCAAATTTACTGACACAGTTAGAAATATGGCACAAGGAGGTTTGGACATCGTGCAAAATTGGTGAATTAAACAGGATATGAGGGTTAATCCTAAGAAGACTGTTGTGGTGCCATTTACGAAGAGTCATATTCAACACTTTTAGCTTGGAATCTAAGGCTCTTCAATGAAACTCTACCTGT
This sequence comes from Schistocerca gregaria, assembly GCF_023897955.1. Lineage (NCBI taxonomy): Eukaryota > Metazoa > Arthropoda > Insecta > Orthoptera > Acrididae > Schistocerca > Schistocerca gregaria. Next base: position 751,281,865 of record NC_064931.1, read on the forward strand.
GAAGGGGATAGTGAAATATCTAGGGGTAACCTTAGATGAGAAGCTAACATGGACCCCTCACATTACGAGTATCTGCTCCAAGACAAAAAGTACTCTAGTGAGTACTAGAAGGGCTTTTGGCAAAACTGGGGCTTAAGCCCCAGGGGTATGCACTGGATATACACCACAGTGGTCAGACCTAGGATTTCCTAAAAGGTCGTAGTGTGGTGGAAGAAGGTAGAACAGCAGGTTGCAGCTAAGGAGCTTGCTAAGGTGCAGAGATTGGCCTGTTTAGCCACAGCAGGTGGAATTAGGAGCACACCAACTGCTGCAATGGAAGCCATGCTGGACATACCTCCACTACCCCCTTTGGGTCAAGGTGGAGGCAGCAGCTGGGGCACAGACTTAAAACTGGCAACAACTGGGTTTCATCTACATTTACATCTACATTTATACTCCGCAAGCCACCCAACGGTGTGTGGCGGAGGGCACATTACGTGCCACTGTCATTACCTCCCTTCTCTGTTCCAGTCGTGAATGGTTCGCAGGAAGAACAACAGTCTGAAAGCCTCCGTGCACACTCGAATCTCTCTAATTTTACATTGGTGATCTCCTTGGGAGGTATACATAGGGGTAACCAATATATTCGATACCTCATCCAGAAACGCACCCTCTCGAAATCTGGCGAGCAAGCTACACCACGATGCAGAGCGCCTCTCTTGCAGAGTCTGCCACTTGAGTTTGCTAAACATCTCCGTAACGCTATCACGGTTACCAAATAACCCTGTCACGAAGCACGCCGCTCTTCTTTGGATCTTCTCTATCTCCTCCGTCAACCCGACCTGGTACAGATCCCACACTGATGAGCAATACTCAAGTATAGGTCGAACGAGTGTTTTGTAAGCCACCTCCTTTGTTGATGGACTACATTTTCGAAGGACTCTCCCAATGAATCTCAACCTGGTACCCGCCTTACCAACAATTAATTTTATATGATCATTCCACTTCAAATCGTTTCGCATGCATACTCCCAGATATTTTACAGAAGTAACTGCTACCAGTGTTTGTTCCGCTATCATATAATCATACAATAAAGGATCCTTCTTTCTATGTATTCGCAATACATTACATTTGTCTATGTTAAGGGTCAGTTGCCACTCCCTGCACCAAGTGCCTATCCGCTGCAGATCTTCCTGCTCTTCGCTACAATTTTCTAATGCTGCAACTTCTCTGTATACTACAGCATCATCCGCAAAAAGCCGCATGGAACTTCCGACACCAGCTACGAGGTCATTTATATATATTGTAAAAAGCAATGGTCCCATAACACTCCCCTGTGGCACACCAGAGGTTTCATTCAGATCTCCAGAATCACACACTAAAATAGTGAATGAGGTAAATATAGGAATGGCTGGGGAAATGCCAGCTGACTATATAACAACTTCCAACTACTTCGACAAGCCTTACCATATAACAACTGGAAGCAGGGAACAGTGGAAAAAAACAATTTGACACCTTACGGGGGACATCGTTTGTTTCACTGGTGGGTCAAAAATAGATCAAGGTGTTGGGGCAAGGGTGTACGGGGTTTAGCCACGACTGGAGGGCATCATCTCTCTAGGAAAACTGGCTTCCGTATTCCAAGCTGAAGTTACTGCAATCAGGGCATGTGTGGAGAATATGCATAGGGGCTACAAGGATCGTAGCATCTACATCTATTCAGACAGCCAGGCAGCCCAGAAACCACTGGCAGCTGCTGCAACAAGATCTAAGATTGTTGCAAAATGTCACAGGGCTCTGGTGGAGCTAAGGTGAAGCAATAGGGTAAACCTAGTGTGGGTCCGTGGCCACTCAATGATCTGTGGCAATGAACAAGCTGACAAATTGGCTAGGATGGGGCAACAACTCCATTTATTGGATCAGAACCTGTCCTGACAATAGCCAAGGCTATGATCAAATTAGAACTACGGAAGTGGTGTAGGAAGCAGCATGTAGGATATTGAACCAAGGTCCATAAACAAAAACATGTCAAGGTAATGATGCCCAAGCTGTGTTTTAAAAGAAGCTCTGTAATCCTGGGATTGAACAGGAAAGAGATCAAACTCACCTGCCTTGGGAATTTCAAAGAACACCGACACACATTGGATATAATGGAAGAACACCCTAAACGTAGGATCTGTGAGGAGGCTGAAGAAATTGCACCACACGTAATCTTCAAATGCATGGCATTGGAGAGTAAAAAGATACAGAATCTTCGGGACAACTAGACCTGAAGAAATTGTGTCTAACAAAAAACTGGTAGAGGGACTCTTTGCACTATTTAAGGGCACTGGTTGGCTTTATTAGATATACAGGTAATGATACTGCACAATAAACTTAGTTTTGGTGCGGGTAGTGGCGGGTTAGACCCAAGCTGTTTTAGCTTCCCTGTTACAATAAAATCACAGTCCCAAGCCTTTTCCTGAATATAAGCTCATATTATACCACTGTACTGCAATGACAAGACCTCAAACTGCCAATCATGGATCTAACACTTCAAACCTGAAGTGAGAGCTTCAGTTCCATAATGTGTAGCACAGTAAAATTTTGGGTCAACTGAGACAACTGATACCAGGTATCGGCTTTGTACCATAACATACTGACAAAGTATGTGATGTCATTAGTGTGCACACAGAAAGAGAACAGATCACTGACAATACTTTTTTTTCCATCTATATTAGTAGGTTGTGGTGACTGACTGACCTGTAGCACAGCCTGAGTTCCACAGTAGGTTGGAAGGTGATAGTTTGGTTGAGTTGCTTTACTGGTACTGAAACTTCAATTATTCAAAAAAGTTTGTATTTTCCATAAAAAGACAGAAGTAAAAGCTTGTTGAATGACAGTAATTTTCTGCTCCCAGAAAGATCACTGTATGGAGTACACCACAAACGAGGATAAATAAGTTAGCTATACTGTAATTAACAGAGTTTACACACCAAAATTATTATTATTTTTGGTGCAACAGCAAAAAATGAGTAATGTGCAAAATAATGGCAAACATGGCATTATGGTCCCTTATTAGTGTGTAAAGAATGGCACATTTGCCCATCTTCAAAATGTATGCTGATAAGCTAAATGTACAGTTGTATAAAAACTTGAGAAGAACATGACTAGAAAATATTAATCAAATGATAACATTATTCTTCTAACATTACGTTTCTAGCAGCGGAATGCTGACATTTTTATCAATGAATCTATTTCACACAAACTGTTCTGATCATGACATGACATTCAAAAGAAATACCACAATTTTAGCCTACGTCTTGATTTGTAATACAAAGATACTAAAAGGCCACTGAAGAAACTACCAATAACTTGTATTTGTTTTATATAAATGAACCACGGTGTTGTGTCAAAAGCTCAAAGAATAAATGTGAACATATACACAACTTGTAAGAAGGGAAAAAAATCAGAATAATAAAATGTTTTATTACTCTCCGGACTAAAAATTACTATCAGAGCATTAATAGCAATCAGCTGCAGCTGCTGCTTCTTCTTCTTCTTCAGTTTTTTCATGCTACACTGCATTTGCTTTACATTCGTACACTGTCACCATTATTGATTTACGTGTTCTTACCTACCCTCAACCTCAAATAACTCCTATGATTCATGTATCCTTACCACATGAGATGGTGTAGTCATTAAGGGGCTGGACTCACATTTGGAAGGAAAAGGATTCAAATGCTCAGCTGGCCATCTGGATCTACATTTTTTGTGATGTCTCTAAATTGTTTAAGACAAATACCAGCTTGGTTCCTTTGAAAATGGCATTGCTGATGTCCTTTCCCTTCCTTCTCCAATCCGTGCTTATCCTCCATCTGTAATGACCTTGTTGTCAAAGGGGTGTTACAACCCTAATACTACTCCTCACTTATACTTTTGTACACTATCCTACACCTGGATTAGAATAGGCCAGTTTTACTGATGTGATTTATTTTAATTGTGTGCTTTGTTTCTCAGTGTGGTGTTCATAACAGGATAAAAAAATGCACACAGTAGAGCTGAGATATTATCCTTCAAAGTGACTTCACTACTGCATGTTAATGGAGCAGGTGTGGTCACATTGTGTACAGGATCTTATAGCTGTTGTTACCATAGTCATAATGCAAGTGGGTAACATTGGCTAACAGTTAATCACTTTGTTATTCTGATCCAGGTGTAATTAACACAATAAAAACAACTCACAACCAACAAAATTTCTTATCAAGTACATCTGTACACCACACATTAAGTCCATCCACCCACATCATTCCAGGCGTGGAAAGTTTGCACCATTCTTGAGTTGCCTACCACTTAATGCTTCTTCAGTGGTACCAGTTACTGAAATTACTGGCTCTCATGACGGCTGTTACAAACAAGTATTAAGATGAAGTTTTAATTGATAACAATACGTTCAAAACCCATGAACCATGTAGCAAATTAAATTAAATGGTTCTTCCATATTCTTTCTAAATACATATAACAAATGTGTAGCGAAAGGAACAAAAATCATCGATTTATCAGTCTGTTGTGACGAAATAAAAAATCGAAAATTACTAGATTTCGCCAACTGAAAGATACAAACCTCCTATAAGCTATGTAAATTTGAAAACCCCTGGCATCAACCACGCAATAACCACTGTAATGATTATCAGTTTTGTACCTAGTTCTCTATGAAATATACACTCACCAAAGGTTCCAGGGTAACAGAGTGCTTACGATCGTGATCAACAGAGGCTGTCTGCCAGAAGTCAAAACACGTTTTAATCGTTATGTATGTTGCAAGGGGAACTAGTGCTAGTGACACCCAAGAACCAACTGTGAACCAGCAGCGCAACAACTTTGGGTGCCACGTCCCCCATTTTTGAAATATCCTGTTAAATGCTGTAGTAAACCATTTTATTTTAAACGGTTCAATATTAAGTCCAACATTCTGAAGAAAATAGATGTATGGGTAGTGAGAGCAGCTCTGAAAAGAAAGAAACGTAATGTTTTATATGGCCATGATGCAGAAACTTTAAAGCTAACCCGCCGAGGAAGAGTTTACATCTATTAAATTACCGAACGCTACGAGATACATTCAGTTCTCTACAAATTACCTTAAATAGTATATCGAAGAAGTAAAGGCCACAGTGCACTACCACCACTCCGACAATAACATTCATGAAAGTCATTTTCAGGGTAACAATCAAATTAATTTATTTATGAAACCGATGTGGAAGAAAACTGACAGCTACTTGTGTTGAAACCTGGGGCTAAGAGTTTCCATAGCGCACTGAACTCCTACCGATGTGTCAGAAGAAGTAAGAAAAGAAGTACGAACAACACTGCACATCACACTTTATTTAACATTACATACAAAAATACTGTGTGTTAGAACTATCATAACGCCCTATCTAACATTACATCACAAAATACTCATGCGATGCATCTATCATGTCTTATCGCATACACAAACACGTTGTTTACAAACTAACTGGCAAAGATCTCACTGTACTTCGTCACGACCAATGCCATTATCTAATGCACGCCAGTGAGATTGTTGGAATGCTAAACACTTAAATAACATGCACTAGAAATTGCTGAATAAGAACAAAATTTATTTACAGCTTGCAACATTTACACGACATTATTCGTGCACTGAATTCGAGTGAATCCAAGAGGTACCAGTGACTTAAGGCCTGTCCAGTATTCACAAGCAGATCTGTTTGCGCAAATTTCTGCGCACATCATATCTGCGGAAACAGATTGTGATAATGATGATGTTTGGTTCGTGGGGCGCCTAACTGCGCTTTCATCAGCGGCTGTACTCATTCCCAATCCGAACACTGTCAAATCTAGCCACTTTCATGAATGATGATGGAATGATGAGGACATCACAAACACCCAGTTCCCGGGCAGAGAAAATCCCCAACCCGGCTGGGAATCGAAGCCGGGCCCCGGCGATTCAGAGGTAGCAAACAGATTGTTGCATGTGAAAAAGAGATTTACACATAAATGAGGTGTGCGCAAATCTGGACGTTGGAGTTAGAGATTTGAGTGACAAATCACATCTGCACACACAAGTTGAAGCGTGTGGACAGGAGATCGCCGCATATCTGACGTGCGAAACATGTTTGAATCAGCTTTTTGTTCAACTAGTGCAGTGGTCATCAAACTTCCCCGCTCAAGGACATATACTGACCTTGTAGTTCGGCACAGTGGGCTGCATGTGTACTGATCTTATTGTTAACTGTCAATCTACAAGGGGCGACCAATAAGTTTCATTTCGAAGGCCGTGTAGTCCAGAATCGGTATGCCAATTGCCATAATTGAGCATTGAGGCAAACGTCCAATCAACGCACCAGAGTGAAGATAACCATTTAATAAAACAATGTGTCCTTCTGTGTGAAGAAGTCTGTAACTGCCTGCTGCAAGTCCTAGTCCGTCATAAATCACCAACCCTTCAAGGCCTTTTTTAAGGGGCCAAAGGAGTGATAATAGCATAGGGTGATATCAGGGCTATAGGGCAGGTGCTCGTGTGTCTCCCACTTGAGTTGGCTTAATGATAATGGATGGGGCTGGCCTCCTAAATCGACCGCCGTCTTGCGTCGAATAACAATCAGCACAGAACTTGGCAGACAATTGCACAACGGTGGTTTTTAACAGACATGCTGTCCTGTACACATTTGTCGCTCTCCAAAAGACGTCTACCAGTGTTTGTCCTTCGGCAGCCAAGAATAGAATAACAGCATGTTGGTCTTGTTAGGGCACATTTGGTAATAAAGTCGCCTTAGCTCACGTTATTCAATTATTTGTATTTGTTGCTGCAATGGGACACCCACCAGCAAGGTAGGCAATACAGTAATGAGAAAGTCCAGATAATGCACCCCAGTTAACCTTTGTGGTAGCACATATGGCCCTATTAATCTATCTAAACTAGACTAGAAGAAGCGATCGGTTGGTAGGACATGTTCCGAGACATCAAGGGATCACCAATTTAGTATTGGAGGGCAGCGTGGAGGTAAAAATCGTAGAGGGAGACCAAGAGATGACTACACTAAGCAGATTCAAAAGGATGTAGGTACTGGGAGATGAAGAAGCTTGCACAGGATAGAGTCGCATGGAGAGCTGCATCAAACCAGTCTCAGGACTGAAGACCACAACAACAACAATCTATCGCCAAGTACATCTGCCCATACATTGATTGTAAATCGGTGTTGATGCTTTCTTTCCTGAATTTCTTTGATATTTACATCTGTGCATACACTCTGGTTATGGAAATCCACAACACCATCTCTTGTAAACCATGCCTCATCAGTAAATAAAATTTTGTATGTGACCAGTCGATCTGCGGCACATTTCCAACAGCCACTGACAGAACCACCATCTGCCATGATGATCCTGTGACCTTAGGGCCTGAACGCACTCTAGGTGATGTGGATACAGCAATTGTTTATGATGTGCAGACAATCTTGTAGGTGGGACAACCATAGCTATCAGTAGTCGTCTAGGGTATTAACAACTGCTTCAGCTGTATTTAGTCCTTTATTATTGGATCACTATTGGTTTCATGTCACTGAAAGCCACATCTTCAGATGAACATATGACTAACATATTAGAGGAGAAAAGCTTGGAACCTTTTTACTCAACATTTGTTGTCCAGCAGAACAAAACACCGCTAAAAGGTGGTATGTCATAGAATAAAACAGCAGGGTTGGGTTGGATTGTTTGGGGGAAGAGACCAAACTGCGAGATCATCGGTCTCATCAGATTAGGGCAGGACGGGGAAGGAAATCGGCCATGCTCTTTCAAAGGAACCATCCCAGCATTTGCCTGGAGCGAGTTAGGGAAATCATGGAAAACCCAAATGAGAATGGCTGTACGCAGGATTAAAGCGAAGTCCTCCCAAATGTGAGTCCAGTGTGCTAACCACTACGCCGCCTCACTCATTAAAACAGCAGGATTCCAATATGGTGGAATATAGATCGGAAAAGCGGACCCATCCATCGCTTTTTAGCGGTGTTTTGTTCTGACAGAAAACGCATGTTGGGTAAAAAAGATTCTAAGGTTTTCTGCTCTAATGTTTTAGTCATATGTTCACCTAAAGATGTGGCTTTTAATGCCAGAAACTAGTGGTGATCTAATAACAAAGGACTAAATATGGCTGAAGCGGTTATTAATACCCAATACGTACATGAAGTACTCCCCAGATAACAGAGTGACACACGCCTTCTGCTGCTGCTAATCGTCTCACACTAGTCCTTGGCGTTTCTTCCATTGAACGTAGCACATGCTCCTCCATGTCAGGTGTGTGGGCTGTGCAGGGCCTTCCACTGTAAGTCTTCTGAGGTGCAAGGGCACCTCTGTTCCTCAGACGCTGGAAAAGTCCGCCAAACAGCGTATCAGAGGGCACTCTGTGCTGTGGATATTTTTCGCTGTAGAGGGCATGGGCTCGCAGGGTATGTTCACTTGCTAAACCATAGCAGATTATCGCTTCCGCCATTTCACTTCCATTGCTAACAAGTGGTGGAAGAGAGGAAATGTACTGCACAAATGCACGTGCAAAAGCGCAATATCAGTAAACATGTAAGAGAATCAACGTCTGGAAGAAAGAAAAACACTATGATATGTGCCCAGGTTTGACAGTACTATACAATAAGGCAGACAAAAAGGACGAAAACTAACGTAGCCTACAACACAACTCGAACCACGCAACTGACTGCAGATCACCTACTGGTAGGTAGAATACTGTGAGTAAGACATCATAATACGCTACCGACACATTTGATAGAGCGCCAGTGCAACGGCTGTGCTAATATCTGCAACCAAGCGTCGCGCCGCCCCTCCTATAAAAACTTGTTTATCCCGGAAAGTATGCATTTCCGGTCCAATGTATATTGGACTTATTTTTCTTCTTGCGATTAGTGCTACCACCTCTCAAAAGTATTCGACACTTTTTTTACGTCCTGTATCTATGTTTACAATATTTTTGAACAATGTATTTTTTTTCTACTTAATGCATTCTATTACAACGCCCTTAATTCTGTTTCATATTCCTTGCTACAAACGTGTACTTCATTTGAAGATTAGCATGTCTGTAATGTGCATCCACAAATCATGTTACTCTCGAATCAAAATTTGAACCATAGCAGCTAATCGGTACGACTTGCACACGTCCACGAGTTCTCTGTACTGGAAGACAAACAGTGAAATATTCCTCCTCTCACATCCTCTAACCTCGTAGTGGCCGCGCTACTCACCTCTCTGTCCCTAATGTAAGCAGCCAGCGTTACTTAGCTCAAGACCGAATTCACCAACATCCATTAAAATTAAGCCCTTCTTAAAATATTACTGCCTCTGTAAGTTGTTTTGTTTGTTACTGATAATGAGAAGAAAAACTATGCTCTTAGGAAGTTGCAAATGTTAGTTGCTAGATGCATACTGTTACAAAATATGGCTGAGAATCGCCGACCACATGAACACTTGATCTGGGCCACATGTGGCCCATGAGCTGCAGGCTGGCGACCACTGGTCCAGTGTTTGTTGTCATTGTGTGCATAATGTATTTTAAAACGACAGATGTACATCAGTGCTTTGGATTGTTTATTGCTGAATTTATCAAAATGTATATTAGTCATACATGTTTGTGGAAATCCAAGAACAGGGAATATACCAACAGGGATAAGAAGGCAACTGCTCATAATTCTTTAATACAAAAATTACGAGCGGTTGACTTTACAGCAAACGGAAACGGTAAATAAATAAATTCGTTGCAGACTGTTTACCGCAAAAAGATAAACAAAGTAAAGAAATCTATTCGATCTGAGCTCAGGGGATTGCTTGCATACTTTCACTCAGTTCTGTACTATGCCATAATCTTATGTGACAATGCAGCAAAAAAAGAATGCCCTGTTTGTTATAAAGAAGAGTGCAAGAAAAATATTGTGTCAACTTGATAATGTAATATGTTGCAACAGTGCCTTCAGGGATACATACTCGTTTTACTTCCTAATATAGTATGTACTAATCATGCAAACAAAGTTGACATTCAGCACAGTGGCTGATCGAAGGGAATGTAAATGCATGCTCCCATCAGCCACTGCGTCGAGTGTCAACTTAATTTGCCTGAATAATAGGTTATATCAAGAATGATTTAGAGGTGAACTGTAGAATTCACTGCCACAATGCTAGAAATAAACCTTTCCAGACGCAGAATGGATACTTGTCTGGAGTCCAGAATGGAGTTTTGTATTCTGGCACAAAAGCCTTGAACAGGCGGCTGGTAAACTTCAAGTAGGGACTTCAAAATCCTGACTCAGAAACAAACTAAACTATAGTAATTGGCCACATATATAATGACTGTTTTTCAAACATGTCTAAAACTGTAAAAATATTATTAGCTCCCCTGTTGCAACGAAGCTTAATGACACCATCAGCCGCTCATGTAGAGAAATTGCTCTCCTCATACAAGTATTTTTCTGTGTTATACAAGGAGCTATGAAAGTCAAAAGGCAATTATACATTTCCAGATCCATCCACAAAGAATTACACCAGTTTTTAGATTCATTCTGAAAGTTGTGAAGTACATTTATGTGCGAAAACTGAATTCCCATAAGTAGCCACTACCTAGACCATTTTGATCAGTCTTTCTGTTTCCTGTATTTTGTTTGCATTTGTTTTTTCAACAAAAGTTGCGAACACAGACTGTAACAGCATTTCCTCCATTTCCGAATAAATGAAATAAACTTTGAGGTTACGAGAGTGTAGTCACTTGCCACTGAAATTTCTTTTCTACACCGGCATGGTGGGTGAGCTGTAGACTGGAACCTGTCTCATGTGAACACGCCACACATGCTGCTATATACTGCATGCACAGATGTTGTTGTTGTGGTCTTCAGTCCTGAGACTGGTTTGATGCAGCTCTCCATGTTACTCTATCCTGTGCAAGCTTCTTCATCTCCCAGTACCTACTGCAACCTACATCATTCTGAATCTGCTTAGTGTATTCATCTCTTGGTCTCCCTCTACAATTTTTACCCTCCACGCTGCCCTCCAATGCTAAATTTGTGATCCCTTGATGCCTCAAAACATGTCCTACCAAGCGATCCCTTCTTCTAGTCAAGTTGTGCCACAGACTTCTCTTCTCCCCAAACCTATTCAATACCTCCTCATTAGTTACATGATCTATCCACCTTATCTTCAGCATTCTTCTGTAACACCACATTTCGAAAGCTTCTATTCTCTTCTTGTCCAAACTATTTATCGTCCATGTTTCACTTCCATACATGGCTACACTCCATACAAATACTTTAAGAAACGACTTCCTGATACATAAATCTATACTCGATGTTAACAAATTTCTCTTCTTCAGAAACACTTTCCTTGCCATTGCCAGTCTACATTTGATATCCTCTCTACTTCGACCATCATCAGTTATTTTGCTCCCCAAATAGCAAAACTCCTTGACTACTTTAAGTGTCTCATTTCCTAATCTTATTCCCTCAGCATCACCAGACTTAATTCGACTACATTCAATTATTCTCGTTTTGCTTTTGTTGATGTTCATCTTATATCCTCCTTTCAAGACACTGTCCATTCCGTTCAACTGCACTTCCAGGTCCTTTGCTGTCTCTGACAGAATTACAGTGTCATCGGCGAACCTCAAAGTTTTTACTTTTTCTCCAAGAATTTTAATACCTACTCCGAATTTTTCTTTTGTTTCCTTTACTGCTTGTTCAATATACAGATTGAATAACATCGGGGAGAGGCTACAACCCTGTCTCACTCCTTTCCCAACCACTGCTTCCCTTTCATGCCCCTAGACTCTTATGACTGCCATCTGGTTTCTGTACAAATTGTAAATAGCCTTTCGCTCCCTGTACTTTACCCCTGCCACCTTTATAATTTGAAAGAGAGTATTCCAGTCAACATTGTCAAAAGCTTTCTCTAAGTCTACAAATGCTAGAAACGTAGGTTTCCCTTTTCTTAATTTTTCTTCTAAAATAAGTCGTAAGGTCAGTATAGCTTCACGTGTTCCAACATTTCTACGGAATCCAAACTGATCCTCCCTGAGGTCCGCATCTACCAGTTTTTCCATTCGTCTGTAAAGAATTCGCGTTAGTATTTTGCAGCTGTGACTTATTAAACTGATAGTTCGGTAATTTTCACATGTCAGCACCTGCTTTCTTTGGGATTGGAATTATTATATTCTTCTTGAAGTCTGAGGGTATTTCGCCTGTCACATACATCTTGCTCACCAGCTGGTAGAGTTTTGTCATGACTGGCTCTCCCAAGGCCATCAGTAGTTCTAACGGAATGTTGTCTACTCCCAGGGCCTTGTTTTGACTCAGGTCTTTCAGTGCTCTGTCAAACTCTTCATTCAGTTTCGCATCTCCCATTTCGTCTTCATCTACATCCTCTTCCCTTTCAATAATATTGTCCTCAAGTACATCACCCTTGTATAAACCCTCTATATACTCCTTCCACCTTTCTGCCTTCCCTTCTTTGCTTAGAACTGGGTTGGCATCTGAGCTCTTGATATTCATACAAGTGGTTCTCTTCTCTCCAAAGGTCTCTTTGAATTTCCTGTAGGCAGTATCTATCTTACCCCTAGTGAGACAAGCTTCTATATCCTTACATTTGTCCTCTAGCCATCCCTGCTTAGCCATTTTGCACTTCTTGTCGATCTCATTTTTGAGACGTTTGTATTCCTTTTTGCCTGCTTCATTTACTGCATTTTTATATTTTCTCCTTTCATCAATTAAATTCAATATTTCTTCTGTTACCCAAGGATTTCCAGCAGCCCTTGTCTTTTTACCTACTTTATCCTGTTGTGCAGATATCTGTGCAGACAGGTCATTGTGTGTGGATGTGCCCAAACTGAAGTGCACCGATTGTTGCGAACAGCGATCCACTGTGTCAACAGAGTACACACTACAATCGAAGCACTTATCGAACATCTACTCCCACATAGGCCCCTGCATTACAGCAGAGCTACGGGATTATAGGGGAACTGGTGTCTACGTCCAGGGTGGCACGTTAACCTCACTCGCTGCATTTGGTGACAGAGGGCAGGAGTGCTGAATTGGTAGGCTGTCAACAGGTAAAAGCTATGATGGATTTACCCTTTAAAGTGATACTGTTGTACATTGACTGCTGTGCAAGATTCATGTAGTATCTTCATTATACTTGAAAACTTGCTAAGGGCAAGCGTAAGAAGGCTGTAGCAGCGAGCGCACCACGTATTTCCTCAACATAACATATAAGTACGCCTTCAAATCCGTATGAATCAAAACCTTGGCTTCTCTGTATTGGGGTGCCGATGAAGAGTAATGCTTGGAGATATGACTTTTCACTTGTTGCAGTACAAAAGGCGGTTTGAGTGCAGGGAGGGACTGTTGTGATATGAACAACTCTGATGGTAGCTGCTTTGCCTCTCCATAATCCATCTCAGCTGTTGATACGCCAATGGCTCGCTTAACTGCAATACAGAGGCCAAGAGTGGCTCTAGTGGTAGTGTTGCAGTCTTGGTCATGTCACTCTACGTAAGCATATCTTTGAGCATACTACACCAGCGCTCTACCGGCCTGGCTAGGTGGTAACTAGTGGTGTGATGGTGTTGGAATCTACATAATTTACCGAGTTCGAGAAACAGGGCAGACTCAAACTGCTGTATTTGGTCTGTTGTGAAATATACCGGGTAGCCAAACTGGCCGATCCATGCAGCAAGGGGTATCCTGGCTGTTGTTTCTGCAGGAATCTCCATGATTGGAGTAGCTTCAGCCCAGTGGGTGTACAAGTCAGTTGCCATGAAGATATATCTGAATCCTTCAGTATGAGGTAGTGGGTTCACCAGATTAATGTGGATGTGTGGGAAACAATGTGTCGTTTCAGAAAACTGGCCTATTGGTATATGAATGTAATGACTAGCTTTGTCTTTCTGCCATATGAAATATAATTTGGTTCACAAGTAACAGTCTTTTTGCGTACTCTGCCAACCATACCTGTCCTTGATGAGCTTAATTTTGCTGTTAGCTCTGTAATGTGGGAGGATGTGGAGATGTGTATGAAAGAAAAGACTTTCAATTCTTACGAGACTGACCACCCAGATGAACCAGTGGGCTGCCAATAGTGTCTCCTTAAAGTCCATATTGCGAATATTGCTGTGTATGGCCTCTGCAGCAAGCACCTGGTTCATGTACCGATGCCGACTGCTATTCATCAGCGACGAAGGCTGGAATGCTGCACGCCATTACCGCAACTGGACGTCCACTGAGTACTGACAAGTGCTATTTGCAAATGAATCACGTGTTATGCTCCACCAGGCATGAAAAGTCTCAAAGCAATCACTCTGCAGTGATCGTAGTATGGGTCAAACCCAGAAGAGAGATTTTTTCAAGGTAGTCTATGAGTGATCTTGTCATTTTGAGGGCACAATGGATCACTGCAAGTATATGTCTATCCTTGGTGACCATGTCTACCCCCTACATGCAGTTTGTTTTTCCTTAGTACAAAGGCTTCTACCACAAAACAATGCAATGTGTGACACAGTGTTAAAGACTGCGATGGAGCTCCGTATGCCATGGCAAACTGGCTGACACTGACGGCGGCGGTGCACAAATGCTGCGCAGCTAGCGCCATTCGACGGCCAACACCGCGGTTCCTGGTGTGTCCACTGTGCTGTGCGTGTGATCATTGCTTGTACAGCCCTCTCGCAGTGTCCGGAGCAAGTATGGTGGGTCTGACACACCGGTGTCAAAGTGTTCTTTTTTCCATTTCCAGGAGTGTATTTCACATTATCAATTAATGTTAATGCATAGATGTTTAGGACAAAATAATGAAATTTCTCTATGCAAAAGAACTCTCTGCCGCTGTGAATGGAGGAATAACAGGCGTTAATGGTCTAACACTACAGTGGAGATACCTGTTGCTTTCTTACCTCAGTCTGTATCCACGATGCTGCAACCAGTTAAATCGCAACTCCCTGATCTGGTGTGCACTCTTTATCATGCTGCAACAGGTAGCACATACAATATCTTTGAATTAAATGATGTGCCTAGGAAGACGACGTTTGACAGCAAATAAGTGCCCAACACATCTGGCAAAAAAACAGACTATACTCTCAAGGTCCTGTGTCCTCCAATTAAGTTGGTGTACATCAGTAACAACTGAAAGTCACAGATAAATATGTAAGACGCCAGAGTTTACATAGCCTTGCCAGAAGAGAACAATACGAAGCAATCGTCTTTTTGCTGTAGCTTTGATGAACCAATTACCCCCATGGAAGATCAAACAAAATATGCTGTCACATGGGATTTTATAACAGAAACTTTTGGGTAGTTCTGATATTCCTTAGCACTTTGAATTACAAGATTATCGACTAATGTTAAATTACCACACACAATCGTGAGCAGACGGCCATCTGCGATTATTTACCATAACAGTGAGTATATACACAGTAAGATAATAGGCATAGTCCTACTTACTAGTACCCATGTGAGACATGACGTAATAGCACGACATAAGCTTTGTATATCTGAAATAACCACGTTTAAATCATTATTAATTGTCACAGATAGAACTATAACTTTTGACCACTAATAAAAGTCACTTCCTACGTGAATGTACATAGTTATATTTAGCAGATTTCAGATGAACTAACAATAAAGTTTATGGTAGCCCTGACGTTGAGCTGCCACTAGCTACATAGCCTCACCTCAGTAAACACCCATCGTCATATGCTGAGACCAAGGGCCAACTACTCCTATTTGTCACTTTATATCAGACAGTGATGTCAGACACGTCACTTTTTCTAATATTCATAATTTAGCTACTACGATGTGCTACACCTATAACTATTGTGTAAACTCACATGCAGCGCTTCTTACAATAATATTATGATCGAATTGTCTGCTACAAAACTCATTTCTACAGAAGGACTATCCTGTTTCTCCCATCATTCAGGGCCAGGGACGAATCCTTTAGTGCATCGGTGCTGTTACAAGAACAAAGGGATCCACAGTTCTTGTATAGCAAGGTCACCAATAAGATAAGCTGTCCCGCCTTCCTCTCCCCTTCTCAAGACCAACCAAGGGCTATTGTTCTCATGTGCCGAGTGTTGTATCGCCAAATAGCGTGGTGCCAAAGCAAGGTTGATACCTTGGAACAAAACCACAATAAAGATCTTCGCTCCAAGCCACGTAGCCAAATGAGGAACACCTGCATAGCCACGCTCAGAAATGTTCCTCTACACTGCTACAACAGATCTTCTGCTTATAATTGAGCACAGTACCAATCAGCCCAGTTCACGATCATTGATTAAGATGACAGCATCATCTTCTGTATTATCAATGTATTAGCCAGAATTCAATGTGGAAGTTTGTGTTAAATGCACTCTGAGTGAGAGATATGTATTTTGTCTATATTAAGTGATATGCCAATGTTCACTGGGGGCTGAAATGCACAATAACCCTGGGTTCAATGTGGGGCGGTGGTGGGTTGGGTGGACTGCTACTGCTGTGGCCTGTTTTGGTGTTGTCAAACATAGAGGATTACGGTGGGACAAAGCCTCTCTGTCGTTTCTAGGTCCCCAGTGTAATACACAATACACAATGTAGGTATGTAGACATATGACATGCATTTTTTAGTAATTTCTATCAAAAGCCAGAATTTATTCCCCTTTGCCAGTATTTTGGACATTAATACAAACGTCTGGAAGAGGGATACAACTGGACCCCCTCTGCAAGTACTGGATCGTAGGCATTTGAGTACAGTACGAAATAGAGTATATGACTGAGTGCCTTCTTGAACCCCTTTTCCTGCATTTTGCAAAAATGGCCCAGTGTGATACTCTTGGTGGAGGTTTCAAGCCAGTCTGCTATTGATTCACCCACCAATATAACACCACTATCCCCCCTAATGTGGACAATTCTCAACACCATTATTACTTTTTTTTAGGGGGGTGCATTAGTTTGCAGTATAGAACCAATAGAACCATGCTGTACTTATGTCAGGATACCACAGGTCGTTAATGATCCTGGGAAACTCATTTTACAACACAGGAAAGTATAAGGGTCCCTGTAGCTTACATTACAATCATCTATGCAACCATGCAAGATGCAATTCCCAAAAGCGGCAGCAATTGCAGAGTAGTCCAATGTGGGTGTGTGACTTACGTGATAATCATTAACAGAGTGTGCTGATGAT
This sequence comes from Schistocerca gregaria, assembly GCF_023897955.1. NCBI lineage: Eukaryota > Metazoa > Arthropoda > Insecta > Orthoptera > Acrididae > Schistocerca > Schistocerca gregaria. Next base: position 751,299,049 of record NC_064931.1, read on the forward strand.
CTACTGCTATGTCTAAGACGATGATCTGAAGATAATCCATCGTGTGGAGCCTTTTTAATCAGGGTCAACTGTATGTAGCCTTTTCAGTGATACCTAAATCAACTAACAGTTTTCTGTCTCTTAAATAATAAAAAAAGTATATTCTTATATCAAATATAGTAAACATTGAGGTACTGTATTGCTCTGTAAAGAATTTTGTTCAGAATTATGTGCTTGAAAATATATGTACAAAGAATTATCATTAAGTCATGATTATTACTTCATGCCATTCAGTTCATTTTTAAAGATGTTTTCTGTCCCTCAGATGTCCTTATCCCAACAACTACACTTATTCCAAATACTGTCATGATTTAAATCTACAAAAGTGCAAAAGTTTCACATGGGTCCCCTGGTAATAACAATAATAATTTCCATTCCTTAACATGGAAAACCATTGGCTTTGGTATAGTCACATAGGGATTTCAGCCATTCATCAGCCATATAAGAATACTGGCTTTTAATATTGATGTCATTATGAGCATGTGTGACACCATTTGGACTGTGACACAAAGGACTTACGACATGTAACTGCTAGTGAGCATTGACTTACATCAATGAGGGAAATTGAAAATTTCCACTGACCAGGATTTGAACTTGGATCGCCTGCAAACTAATCAGATGGTATGACCACTGAGCCATCTGGACACAGTGTTCATAGCAATTGCATAGACTACACTACCACTCCTCCTGTCAGATAAATATTCTCAACTTAACCACACCCTACTGATGTTGCCTATTATCTTAATTACTTGCACTGATCCAACAATTTCTGTAAGACTTGGAGTGTCATACAAATGTGCATGAATGGATCATTGGTCAGTCTTGCCTTGCTTTTCTATGTGGCGGTAGTAGTAGGGTAATGGTGGTATCACCCCATTCTGGACTGTTGCCAAATTTATTCAAGATGGAATGGTGTTATCACCTTACTCTACATGGTTGCCAGATTTATAATTAATCTTAACTTATTGTTCTGTTAAGTGGTTTTCCATGTCACGACCCTCCCCCCTGCCTGGGAAATACCCAGCCTTTCTCTCTCCCAGAACCCTTACACCACTTATTATATCAAATTAATTGACTAATTAATTAAATTAATCAGAAATTTGTGGTTAATAGCCCATCCACTCTTATGACATCATGGATTTTCCTCACACAGTTAGGTCAAAATTCTTATTGCTTCCACTGGGGATTTGATCCCACAGCCCCTCAGTTCCCCATCGCTTCTGGAAATATTGACATACTTTTCATTGATAGAAATGTCTCATCAAATTGACTGCAGTGTGTGGAATACAGTTAATTTCAAAAAATTGTGGGATACAAGGCGGTGTGTGGAATATTTAAAAAAAACTTGTGGTATTTTTTTCTGATTGTTCAAGGAATACCACAACAAATATTGACATACTTTTCATTGATAGAAATGTCTCATCAAATTGACTGCAGTGTGTGGAATACAGTTAATTTAAAAAAAAATTGTGGGATACAAGGCGGTGTGTGGAATATTTAAAAAAAACTTGTGGTATTTTTTTCTGATTGTTCAAGGAATACCACAACATAAGTCACTCACCAAACGTAATTACATTGTGGTCACTTTCTTCTGTAAAATAAACAGTTTTGCTGCAGTTGTGTCATAAGACCAGAAGCACCATGCCTTCCTTGTTGTACCTTCGTCACCCTTCCTTGTTGTACCTTCGTCACCAGTGTGACTGTAAGGTGTCCAGGTCAGAAGGTGTTTGAAACCAATTTCGGTGCCTTGCTGCCGGAGCCATGTGCTGGGCTTGCATCACTGCAGCAACTGCCAGACAGTGCTAATCCCCCCCCCCCCCTCCTCCAAGTGTGTGGAAACACAGAGAGACCAAGATGTTCTTCCCCACCAACTCCACTGCTCATGCAGACCTGGAGATGGTAGTCGATATGTCCCTTTGTTCTACACTTCCACAGCTATTGAAACCTGTAGCAGATGGAACAAAGGAGCTCAAGAAGAACTAGGTAGTGTCTGTTGTGTGCCACACTAACCGATCCTTCGTTCTGAACAACGCATCAGATACCTGGGTAGCCCGCTGCCCTTCCAAAAATGCTGGGCAATGGGTGTCTTGGGAATAGGTCCCCTACTCTGTCAAATTAATTGACAAATTAATTATATCGATAACCCCTGCCAGGGTTCAGTTTTTCATTGCATTCTATTGGTGGATACTAGGTCTGGCACATGTGACAAGATATTCTGGGATTCGATTCTGCAACTGCCAGTTTCCAAACCCTCCCAGATTTTTTTCCCTACCTCATATTGGTGGATAGTAACAGAGTTGGGTCGTTTGACAGAAAGCCCATTACGCTGAAGGTGGCTGAGAATTTAAAATTTCAGCTCAATTGTGCCATTTCCTTAGAAAATTTGTAGTCTGGGTTGGACAGATGTGTGCTTGCAGTACCACTATTGGAAACAATAAACTGATCAGCCGGGAATTTGACGTTACTATTGGTTTTTAAAGCACTACCGTATATAAACCCTAAGTTGGTTCTCGCAGCTACACTAGGACGACGACATATCTGAACACTGGCTACAGTAACTTGACACCTTAACACACACACATTTCTGATTATTATTTATATGTATGTGGCATCCGAAAAAACTATGATATGTCCACACTCACGCTAGCTAGGTGTCTCGATTCTTCTGGTTCTGGGAAATTATTTGACATTTAAGTCTTCCTGGCAATGAGATTCCGGAACAGACTAATCAGCACTTTCGGAAGGTGCTGCATCCCACCAAGACTCTCTCAAACAAGTGTTGTAAAGCACAGGCGTCCGGCACTATGTGACAATCAACAGCACTCCCATGAACAGAAGAGTTGGAAAGACATTACCAGTATGGATTAGTGTACTGTGATAGACACCGCAGTGGATAAGGGACAAAGAACATGTGAAAATCTGCTTAGAGGAGCAGATGGGAGGACGTTCTGTGTATCCATTTTGTTACAGACGTGTTGCCCGCCCTGTTTGTACACAGTAGAAGATCCAGTTGAACCCTAGCATTGCTATATTGTGTATCTATTTACGAAATGAATCTATCACCCATTACCGTCGGATATACTCCTCAATGCGTTGAAATCACAGTTAACAACGTCAAGTCCAACCTCCTCTTACGACTAGACACACATATCTCTCTCTCTCTTTTTTTTCTTTGCATGAATAGTATCCCAATTACTTCCCACAAACATCTGGTGATATGCGGGAACATAATCCACGTTCAAGCAGCAGCATAACATTTCTATCAATTATAGGTCTAAAAAAACTGTCGTTTTCACACTGCCCAGTAGCAAAAAACTCTCCCACCATCACATATTTGTCGATGAATTACGGATATAATTACAATTCAAATAGCCCTAGCGTGTTTTTTTATTTTATCGATTTCATCATTTCCATGAAACCTTCTCGTATTTTCGATACTGTAAATCCAGCCAACACACAGTGTTCAGACCGCCAAGTCGGGGTTTGTGTCAGTGCATTCCATGCACAGCTACCGTCGACCTGCCTACCACTACCCAGATCATACAAATTTGTCCTGACTAAGAAATCATTATTAGAGCAATATACGCTAGAGTACGTACATTCGGAGTTAATTTTCAGGGGCCAAGCAAATTGGTGGAGAAACTGCAAACCGCCTAGTCTAAGCACATTTTTAAGTTCCTGTTGCTAAGCACCGCACCTGTTTAACACTTTGGAGCAGGGGGAGGATCACCACGAGATGGATCTGTTGTTGCACCTGGAAAAAATAAGTTTATTACGGAAAAACAAAAGAGCCTGTTAGGGTGTCATACAAAGATTTTGTTTGATGCATGTGCGGGAAATGGCTACTTAATGATACATACCTGTTTTGATCCTGTAACATGTGTGGAAGCTGAATTTTGAGACTGTATATCATGTTACGTAGAAACCTCCTATAATCTGGAATGAAAAGCTTGCATTATTCCTAGCTAAAGTCGACTTCTGTTTGTCCGTTCAGTGCACCAGCTGTATAAAACCGAATAACCAACATAACTCCATAGTCATTCAATTATTAAACTGTCAGTGTGCAGAATGTCTGTGAATAAGGTGATGCTGCTTGTCGCTAGGAGGAACAGTTGCAGTGTCGTAATTTTATAAGGAGAATAGCGACTGCACGACTCTGCTCTATTCAAGAACACAGCTGTGCCCACACACCAGAAAAAATGTCCTAGAGCTCTTACTTCCTCAATACACTATGTGATTAAAAGTATCTGGACACCTGGCTGAAAATTACTTACAAGTTCGTGGCGCCCTCCATAAGTAATGCCAGAGTACAATATGGTGTTGGCCCACCCTTAGGCTTGATGAGAGCTTCCACTCTAGCAGGCATACGTTCAATCAAGTGCTGGAGGTTTCTTGGGGTATTACAGCCCATTCTTCACGGAGTGCTGCACGGAGGGGAGATATTGATGTCGATCGGTGAGGCCTGGCACGAAGTCGGCGTTCCAAAACATCCCAAACATGTTCTACAGGATTCAGGTCAGGGCTCTATGCAGGCCAGTCCATTACAGGGATGGTACTGTCGTGTAACCACTCGGCCACAGGTCGTGCATTATGAACAGGTGCTTGATCATGTTCAAAGACACAATCGCCATCCCCGAATTGCTCTTCAACAGCGGAAAGCAAGAAGGTGCTTAAAACATCAATCTAGGCCTGTGCTGTGATAGTGCCACGCAAAACAACAAGGGGTGCAAGCCCCCTCCATGACAAACAAGACTAAACCATAACTCCACAACCTCCGAATTTTACTGTTGGCACTACACACACTGGCAGATGACGTTCACCAGGGATTCGCCATACCCACATCCTGCCATCGAATCGCCACATTGTATACCGTGATTCGTCACTCGACACAACGTTTTTCCACTGTTCAATCGTCCAATTTTTACGCTCATTATACCAAGCGAGGCGTCGTTTGGCATTTACCGGCGGGATGTGTGGCTTATGAGCAGCCGCTCGACCATGAAATCCAAGTTTTTTCACCTCCCGCCTAACAATCGTAGTCCTTGCAGTGGATCTTGATGCAGTTTGCAATTCCTGTGTAATGGTCTGGATAGATATCTGCCTGTTACACATTACGACACTCTTCAACTGTTGCAGTCTCCGTCAGCCAACAGACAAGTTCGGCCAGTACACTTTTGCGCTGTTCATGTCCCTTCACGTTTCCACTTTACTAACACATCAGCAACGGTGGACCTACAGATGTTTAGGAATGTGTAAATCTCGCGTACAGACGTATGACACAACTGACACCCAATCACCTGACCAAGTTCGAAGTCCGTAAGTTCCGCAGACAGCCCCATTCTGCTCTCTCACGATGTCTAATGACTGGAGGTCGTTGATATGGAGTACCTGGCAGTATGTGGCAGCGCAATCCATCTAATGTGAAAAACATATATTTTTGGGGGTGTCAGGATACATTTGATCACATAGTGTATATGAACCTGATTATAGTCATCACTACTTGAAATCGTTTGGTTAATACATGTTCCCTACACAACTTATACCATTACTGTGTGATGTACTGCACAAATTTAGTTTGCTGGCTGACGTGTTTAAAATGGATGGAGTCATTTTAGAGTAAGAGCCCTCCTTTAAGCACTATGACTCACATTGCGCGATACTTCCAGTTAAGGTGCATTGAGTTGGATGTGTAGCTGAACTGATCAATAATAAATCACGTGTCTATTCCATAGTCACAACAGCCAAGTAAGATGCTACAACTTTTTTAGTAACCTATTGCTTTCCTTTAGGGTTTCTGTGATGATGAGTGTAGACAGTTCATGTTTAAAAGTATTGCATTCAGAGAAGATACCTGTATAATATACACGTTCTCAGCAAACGTTGTATCGCCGAGGTCTTTCAAAGGTGTGAAGTGTACTAACACACAGAAGATTGCAAAATGGTTGCAATGGAGTCCACTGTTATATCCAATAAATGTATGGTGATGTCACTTCGATTATTCGACCATTATCTAGGTCCAGAGGAAGGAGAAGATCACATGGATGCATCGAATCATCAAGTACACTGCTGTTCAGGACGTTGAATTCTATGGCTGAGCTGCTCTCCATTGACTCAAGAAGATGGTGTGAGAAAAAAGTGATGTATCTTCTTAAGAAAATCCAGAATTACTTTTCAGTTGGATGAGAAATAAAAGACTTTTTTTTTACCTCACAATCTGCGTATGATTTCTCTTCATCCCGTTTCCACTTTGAAAATATTCAACTTTTCCTAGATGCTGTGTATGCAATTCTCCTTAAGCAGAGGAAATATAATGTTAGACATGTTTACAATATTTCTTTGGAAGCGGGCATAGTCATATATCATGCAGCACAATATGAGAAATCCCATGCAATCATTACACATATTTTGTAATTCTCCATGTTAAACTTCACCTTCATGTTCAAAACTGATGATATTTGTCTGTCCTGCACATCACTTATATACACAATGCAATTGGCGATAGGTTTACTGGTAAATAACAATAACAAAGACATATAGTAACGATTTTTTTTCATTTATTCAATTCATGCAGATACAATTTGCTTTTTGAGAGGCAGTTCAGTTCTTGAGATACAATTCGCTTCTTGAGGTACAGTTCAATTCTTGAGATGCAATGCAGTTCTTGATATTGCAGTTTAGTTCTTGAGGTACAGATCGGTTGTTGAGGTACAGTTCAGTTCTTGAGATACAATCTGACTCTGGTATTTCAGTGCAGAGATACTCTTAACTTACACACGGTTACTAATAACTAGAAAGAAAGAACATTCCAACAGTAACACTTGTTGACAATATTCTTACAATTTTTTCCAATAGCACTGGATGACAATATTTTACAATTTTTATAAATCTACATTTAAAACTAATGTTGAGATACTTTTTTTACTACAACTAAATTTCATAGTCCCAATAGGTTGAACAATAATTCTGATGGACTGTGAGCTATACAGATTTAAAAACCAATCAGTCTTGGACAGTTAGTGGTAGATGAAAGTTAAAAAATATTCTATTTAGATGATACACAGGTTGTGGAGATATATTCACATATGTGTACTCAGTACACATACACTGTGTATGAACAAATAAGTATATATACGCCGTATATTTGCTTATGGTTTCTTACATTTCTTAAAACTTTTTAATTTTTGTTTCTTTTTTCCGCAGCACACACATACACTTGGTGTGCATATATATATTTGCAAATGTGTGCACACAGTGCACATTTCTCACACATACAAATAAGTAAATATTGATATGATATTTCCTGTGTCCATGTAAAGCTGTGCATCCTCTGCTAAAGTGGAGTTGTTGAATTCCTGCCAGACATTCACAGCATACTTATACTCTGCATTCGATATGGAATCGTCTGCAAGGTTTGTAGAAAATCAATTGTGTCAGGTAGCCTGGTTTCGTTGAGTATTGCCATACTATCCAGATACTCATATGGAAAAAAAAACCTCCTACTCACAAGCTGAAACTTTTCCCCATTGGGAAAAGCAACTCGACTGATATGCAGCCCTTCCCTTGTGGTAGAGTTTCAACAAGTTTCTAGAGTGGTGGCCTGCATAACATGTAGCGAGACAAGGAAGCAGAGCTTAATTCTTGGTGTCATTCGTTTGAAGAATGAAGCGTATTTCTCGTTGCTCTCAGATAAGACCTGACCTGATTTTTCTCCCAACCAAATCTAAGTGCTCAACAAGAAAGTCAACATCACACCCACTTAAATTATGGAATAAAACGGGTATGTAGCTTTGTAACTGGTACTTCAAATTGCACATATTGTGAGCTGCACCACAGATCTTCCACGTAAGGTGACAATGGTCCATACAAGGAGTTTTTGTTTTTCTGTCTAATGGAAGCCCACAGATAATACAGGCAACCAAATTATTGTAAAAATATTCATTCTCCTTCGATTTGGTCATGGGAACGAAACTGCAGGATTATCCCTGACATAAGATTTTTAATGGTTAAGACTTGAATCATACGATGAAACAATTTCGAATGCTGTAGTATGTGGTACATGTTTTTTGGTGAAGGTAGTTTGTTAAACCATAGGGTCACTTTCACAGGGGATCATAGGAACGAGGAGGCATTCAAAGTCGGTGTACACCACAAAATGGTATCGCTCCTAATGGTTAGTATTTTTCAACTTTATGAATCTGCTTTCCTCAGTAGTTACAATAACACATACTGGGTCCCCGGCACACTTCCTGCCTGAGTCTGCACACCCATTGGAAGAGGCCACATGCTGGAATGGGTGAACGTCTTGCCTCTTGCATTTCGAAAGACTGACTGACTGGACCTTTATCGCATGATCTACGGTTACAGAACATGTAGTTTTCAGTATGAGTTGGGAAGCATATCTTAGGCTCATCCTGCTGCATATTCATTATTTCATGAAGTATATTTGTCTTCACCAAATATCATTGCTATCATCACAGTCCCACATGCATTTCTGTCACTAATATACTCCTTCTCCAGCACATACATGTCATCCATTGAACAGAATAAATAATTAAATGGCACCTCCAAGTCCAGCAGCTAGACACAGAGTCCTTTTCCCGCCATTTTTCCCCAGAGCGCCATCTTGATTTACGCCACTGGAGGGGAGAAGCGGAGGGATGATAGCGCCCTCTGGTGGTGGTGCTGTGAACTAGGTCAATTGGACTCCATACTTCATGGTGAACACAATAGATGAGCTACTGCCTATGACAACTGAAATTGTTTGAGTAAACCATGCATACTTACAGCCATTCTGTCTGGCAGCCCGGCACAGTCTGAGTTCTTTTCTTGCCAATATCCACATGGGGGTGCCGAGCAATGTATGCAAAATAAAGACTTACACCCATATTAAGCAGCAGCTCAGCACATACTGAGTCCTTTTCCTGCCAATTTCCAGATGGGGTGGGGAGGAGAGGAGGAGGCGGGAGGAGAGAATTGAGGTGGGGTGTTAGGTTAGTGGAGATTGACCTATTTTGCCGCCAAAATTTGAACTTCCCACCGTGACGTCACTGTGAATTTGCCACATCTATGATTGCAATCTTGAATCTGCCATCTTGAATAAATTTGGCAACAATGCAACGTGGAATGGCGTCCTTGATGCCCCACTACTGATACTTTGCCAAAAACTCGCTAGCTGAAAAGGCATTGAAGCAGCTTAAGCAAATATGCTTTTTAAACATGTGAAAGAATAGGAGTCAGGCCATGTCTTTGAGCCAAACATAACAATAATTGCCTTCCTCATGATTTTTCTGATCGGAGAATAAGATCAAATTTACAAGCATTAACGCTCACCAATAAATTTTGAGAAATGGAGGGGGCCGACAACTACACTCCTGGAAATGGAAAAAAGAACACATTGACACCGGTGTGTCAGACCCACCATACTTGCTCCGGACACTGCGAGAGGGCTGTACAAGCAATGATCACACGCACGGCACAGCGGACATACCAGGAACCGCGGTGTTGGCCGTCGAATGGCGCTAGCTGCGCAGCATTTGTGCACCGCCGCCATCAGTGTCAGCCAGTTTGCCGTGGCATACGGAGCTCCATCGCAGTCTTTAACACTGGTAGCATGCCGCGACAATGTGGACGTGAACCGTATGTGCAGTTGACGGACTTTGAGCGAGGGCGTATAGTGGGCATGCGGGAGGCCGGGTGGACGTACCGCCGAATTGCTCAACATGTGGGGCGTGAGGTCTCCACAGTACATCGATGATGTCGCCAGTGGTCGGTGGAAGGTGCACGTGCCAGTCGACCTGGGACCGGACCGCAGCGACGCACGGATGCACGCCAAGACCGTAGGATCCTACGCAGTGCCGTAGGGGACCGCACCGCCACTTCCCAGGAAATTAGGGACACTGTTGCTCCTGGGGTATCGGCGAGGACCATTCGCAACCGTCTCCATGAAGCTGGGCTACGGTCCCGCACACCGTTAGGCCGTCTTCCGCTCACGCCCCAACATCGTGCAGCCCGCCTCCAGTGGTGTCGCGACAGGCGTGAATGGAGACGTGTCGTCTTCAGCGATGAGAGTCGCTTCTGCCTTGGTGCCAATGATGGTCGTATGCGTGTTTGGCGCCGTGCAGGTGAGCGCCACAATCAGGACTGCATACGACCAAGGCACACAGGGCCAACACCCGGCTTCATGGTGTGGGGAGCGATCTCCTACACTGGCCGTACACCTCTGGTGATCGTCGAGGGGACACTGCATAGTGCACGGTACATCCAAACCGTCATCGAACCCATCGTTTTACCATTCCTAGACCGGCAAGGGAACTTGCTGTTCCAACAGGACAATGCACGTCCGCATGTATCCCGTGCCACCCAACGTGCTCTAGAAGGTGTAAGTCAACTATCCTGGCCAGCAAGATCTCTGGATCTGTCCCCCCATGAGCATGTTTGGGACTGGATGAAGCGTCGTCTCACGCGGTCTGCACGTCCAGCACGAACGCTGGTCCAACTGAGGCGCCAGGTGGAAATGGCATGGCAAGCCGTTCCACAGGACTACATCCAGCATCTCTACGATCGTCTCCATGGGAGAATAGCAGCCTGCATTGCTGCGAAAGGTGGATATACACTGTAGTAGTGCCGACATTGTGCATGCTCTGTTGCCTGTGTCTATGTGCCTGTGGTTCTGTCAGTGTGATCATGTGATGTATCTGACCCCAGGAATGTGTCAATAAAGTTTCCCCTTCCTGGGACAATGAATTCACGGTGTTCTTATTTCAATTTCCAGTAGTGTATATACTTGAAATTGTAATTAAATCAAGACCCTACGCTGTCGACAGGCGTTGATATACATCAACAGGGACAGTTGAAAATATGTGCCCTGACCAGGGCTCGAACCTGGGATCTCCTACTTACATGGCAGATGCTCTATCCATCTTTTTTTTAATCTCATTTTGTTCGCTTTTGTTCGTTGCATCTGCTCGGGGTGGACGTCGTAAGACAACCATTTATGTTCGTTTTTGATCGATTGACTCAGTTTTTTTTTTTTATTACAGAGGGCGCGTAACCCTCTGACCGAACACGCTGAGCTACCGTGCCGGCTATCCATCTGAGCCACCGAGGGCACAGAGGATAGTGCGACTGCAGGGATTTATTCCTTGCACGCTCCCCGTGAGACCCACATTCCCACCTTAATGTCCACATACTACATTCATAGTGCTCCTGCCGATTACACTCATTAGTCGCGGCAGACAATCTTTCCGAGTCCCGTAAGAGTTCGAGGAATATGTGAGCATCAGCATAGAAGATGAAGGTCAATTGCCGGTTAGAATTAACTATATGAAAATGGTATCTGTTCAATCGGACATGTCCGAAAGAACAGATACCACCTTCATATTCTATATGCTTGTTCTACTCATGTGATTTATGTTTCTCCAAGCCGTAAAGATGAATCGATATTCAGGTATTTCCTGGCAGATTAAAACTGTGTGCCGGACCGAGATTGGAGCTCGGGACCTTTTCCTTTCACAGGCAAGTGCTCTACCAACTGAGTTATCCAAGCACGACTCATGCCCCGTCCTCACAGCCTTACTTCTGCCAGTACCTCGTCTCCTACCTTCCAAACTTAACAGAAGCTCTCCTGCGAAAGGCAAAGGTTCCGACTTCGAGTCTCGCTACGGCACACAGTTTTAATCTGCCAGGAAGTTTCATATCAGCACACACTCCGCTGTAGAGTGAAAATCTCATTCTGGATATTCAGGTATTCTGTGCCACAAATTTAGGTATATCCTGGATCTTGATGGGGAACTCGATACCATCAAAGTTGTAACACCCACAACATTATCACCTACATGGTATGTACCAGGACGCTCAAGATGATCTCTGTAATTGTAATTTCTCTCGTAAGCCAGGACTGACTATGCAAAACAAACTTCATCCTTTTTTATTTTTGATATAAATACACGGCTTCCCATCAGTATATAGGAAACTTACTGGCTCATAGACATGCATATGGATGTCAAGGTGTAGTATTCAGCTGAGTGCTTGAACTGACTGTCTAACTTCCATCTCGGAAAACCGGTCCAGTATAGCACTCAAGGTGGACTCGCGAGCCCACTAAGCGATTAATATGCTCCGTGTTATCATGCCATTTTCCCTCAAAAGATAGTGAATATTTGTCTCTTCAATGCCAGAGGCATGTTTGGCTGGATGCGGGTGTTGCGACATTTCCATGCACAGCACAGTGCTGCATTTAATGGCGGGTATACCACAGATCATTAACAGCCTTGAGGAGCTCCGTTTCTGGAACAGGAAGGCACATTTTCAGAAACCTTCCAGGATCACGGTACCCTCATGCTGGATTCTACATCTACATCTACATACATACTCCGCAATCCACCATAAGGTGCGTGGCGGAGGGTACCTCTACCACAACTACCATCTTCTCTCCTTGTTCCACTCCCAAACAGAACGATGGAAAAATGACTGCCTATATGCCTCACTCTCATCTTATCTTTGTGGTCTTTCCGCGAAATATAAGTTGACGGCAGTAAAATTGTACTGCAGTCAGCCTCAAATGCTGGTTCTCTAAATTTCCTCAGTAGCGATTCACGAAAAGAACGCCTCCTTTCCTCCAGAGACTCCCACCCGAGTTCCTGAAGCATTTCCGTAACACTCGCGTGATGATCAAACCTACCAGTAACAAATCTAGCAGCCCGCCTCTGAATTGCTTCTATGTCCTCCCTCATTCCGACCTGATAGGGATCCCAAACGCTCGAGCAGTACTCAAGAATATGTCGTATTAGTGTTTTATTAGCGGCCTCCTTTACAGATGAACCACATCTTCCCAAAATTCTACCAATGAACCGAAGACGACTAACCGCCTTCCTCACAACTGCCATTACATGCTTGTCCCACTTCATATCGCTCTGCAATGTTACGCCCAAATATTTAATCGGCATGACAGTGTCAAGCGCTACACTACTAATGGAGTATTCAGACATTACAGGATTCTTTTTCCTATTCATCTACATTAATTTACATTTATCTATATTTAGAATTAGCTGCCATTCTTTACACCAATCACAAATCCTGTCCAAGTCATCTTGTATCCTCCTACAGTCACTCAACGACGACACCTTCCCGTACACCAAAGCACCATAAGCAAACAGCCGCACATTGCTATCCACCCTATCCAAAATATCATTTATAAAGATAGAAAACAACAGGGGACGTACCACACTTCTCTGGGGCACTCCAGATGATACCCTCACCTCCGATGAACACTCACAATCGAGGACAACGTACTGGTTTCTATTACTTAAGAAGTCTTCGAGCCACTCACATACTTGGGAACCAATCCCATATGCTCGTACCTTAGTTAGGAGTCTACAGTGGGGCACCGAGTCAAACGCTTTCCGGAAGTCAAGGAATATGGCATCCGTATGATACCCTTCATCTATGGTTCGCAAGATATCATGTGAAAAAAGTGCGAGTTGCGTTTCGCAGGAGCGATGCATTCTAAAGCCGTACTGATGCATGGACAGCAACTTCTCTGTCTCAGGGAAATTCATTATATTTGAACTGAGAATGTGTTCGAGAATCATGCAACAAACCGATGTTAAGGATATTGGTCTGTAATTTTGAGGATCCGTCCTATCTTATCTATAGGCGTCACCTGCGCTTTTTTCCAGTCGCTCAGGACTTTACGTTGGGCAAGAAATTCGCGATAAAAGCAAGCTAAGCAAGGAGCCAATGCAGCAGGGTACTCTCTGTAAAACCGAATTGGAATCCCATCAGGACCTGGCGATTTATTTATTTTTAACCCATTCAGCTGCTTCACAACCCTAGGGATGTCTATCACTATGTCCTCCATACGGGAATCTGTACGAGACTCAAACGGTGGTATGTTTGTAAGATCCTCCTGCGTAAAAGATTTCTCAAACGCTGAATTTAAAATTTCAGGCGGCTGCTTGCGCTGTGGCTACCCACGCAGCGACGAAGCCAGTCATACAAGGTGGAGCATGCCGCATCGGACCTTGTCGAAACATTGGATACTTCGCCATAGCCGGCTCCCGCGCCACGACTTACTGCTGAACACAATTAAGTACAATGTTCCAGAGATCGACTGCTGCTGCAAGGAAAAAAGAACACAAATTTTCTATAAGCAGAATGAGTAAAATGTATAAATTGCCTATTTCGCACTGGCTCTGTAGCATCTCCCTCAGGTCAACTGGCATGGACGCAGGTCTCTTTGTATCTCCTTTACATACTGTAGCATTGTCCGCCCCCGGTAGCTGAGATGGTAGCTCAGCGTGTTGAGTCAGAGAGCCGTTTGGCCTCTGTAATAAAAAAAACTGAGTGAAAGGATCAACAAAACGAACTTTAACAGATAGCATGTGACGTCCGCAACGACCAGACTCAACGATCAACAAATAAATAAATAAAAATATTGTGGTCAGCGCGATGGAATGTCAATCCTAAGGGCCCGGGTTCGATTCCCGGCTGGGTCGGAGATTTTCTCCACTCAGGGACTGGGTGTTGTGTTGTCCTGATCATCATCATTTCATCCTCATCGGCGCCCAAGTCGCCGAAGTGGCGTCAAATCAAAAGACTTGCACGCGGCGAACGGTCTACCCGACGGGTGGCCCTAGTCACACGACATTATTATTATTATTATTACTGTAGTATTTCGCCCTCGCCTGAATTGGGGTTAGAGACATCGATCCATCTCACTAATATCATTTGCAACAAATAATTTAATAAAAAACCTATACACACAAAAACAATTTTTTTTTATTTTTAGAATAAGCACTTACATGTGCTCTGCGATGGCTTCTGTTTATTCTCAGCTCGTACCCTTTCTCCCTCCTCCTATCTTCTTCTTCCAGGAAATCATCTCAGATGAAGAACATGCAATATATTACGTATATGGTGAAATTTTAGTCTAATAGCCGGATACTACGTATGCACTGTACTATGAAGAAGAAAATATGTATACTACTTACGATACTGTCGTTGCTGCTAGTTCTCAGCATCAATCTGGTGAATTATCTGCTGGACGAATACTGAAACAATAAGTTGATATTTATTTCGTACTACTACTACGAAATTCTTAGTGCAAAAGTTATAGTTATCGACTTTTGGTGCTGTCGCTGTAACTGGAAGTAGCCACTTGGTGTGGGAATTCCCCAATTAAGAACGCCGTCATGAGCAAAGGGGGACGCTGCTACGAGATGACCTGGCTGCCACATGGCCACAAAAAAATGTAGATTGCGTCCGCTGTCACGAGCAGCAGGCAGTACTGACCCTACGACTTAACTTAAAAGCTAGATTAAGGAAGGGCAAACCTACGTCCCTTGCATTTGTAGACTTAGAGAAAGCTTTTGACAATGTTGACTGGAATACTCTCTTTCAAATTCTGAAGGTGGCAGGGGTAAAATACAGGGAGCGAAAGGCTATTTACAATTTGTACAGAAACCAGATGGCAGTTATAAGAGTCGAGGGGCACGAAAGTTAAGCAGTGGTTGGGAAGGGAATGAGACAGGGTTGTAGCCTATCCCTGATGTTATTCAATCTGTATATTGAGCAAGCAGTAAAGAAAACAAAAGAAAAATATGGAGTAGGAATTAAAATCCATGAAGAAATAAAAACTTTGAGGTTGGACAGTGGCATTGTAATTCTGTCAGAGACAGCAAAGGACCTGGAAGAGCAGTTGAATGGAATGGACAGTGTCTTGAAAGGAGGATATAAGATGAACATCAACAAAAGCAAAACTAGGGAAATGGAATGTAGTTGAATTAAATCAGGTGATGCTGAGAGACTTAGATTAGGAAATGAGACACTTGAAGTAGTAGATGAGTTTTGCTACCGGGGAAGCAAAATAACTGCTGATGGTCAAAGTAGAGAGGATATAAAATGTAGACTGGCCCTGGCAATGAAAGCGATTCTGAAGAAGAGAAATTTGTTAATATTGTGTATAGATTTAAGTGTCAGGCAGTCTTTTTCTGAAAGTATTTGTATGGAGTGTAGCCATATGTGGAAGCGAAACATGGACGATAAATAGTTTGGACAAGAAGAGAATAGAAGCTTTCGAAATGTGGTGCTACAGAAGAATGCTGAAGATTAGATGGGTAGATCACATAACTAATGAGGAAGTATTGAATCGGATTGGGGAGAAGAGAAGTTTGTGGCACAACTTGACCAGAAGAAGGGATCGGTTGGTAGGACATGTTCTGAGGCATCAAGGGATCACCAATTTAGTATTGGAGGGCAGCGTGGAGGGTAAAAATCTTAGAGGCAGACCAAGAGATGACTACACTAAGCAGGTTCAGAAGGATGTAGGTTGTAGTAGGTACTGGGAGATGAAGGAGCTTGCACAGGATAGAGTAGCATGGAGAGCTGCATCGAACCAGTCTCAGGACTGAAGACCACAACAACAACAACGCCACGAGCAGCATAGCTCTCTGGGCGTTCGGTATGCATAGCGCAATTTTAATATTGATCAAAGTCATCGTATTCTGGCACCTCTAAGAGACAAAATCTTTGTATGGCGCTCTAACAGGCTCTTTTTTTCGTAACAAACTTACTTTTCCCAGCTGCAACAGATCTGTCTCAGGGTATTCCTCCTCCAAAGTGCTAAGCAGGTACAGTGGTTAGCGAGAGGAATTAAAATGTGCTTGGACTCGGCACAGAACAGTTTTGCCATAACATTATGGTATGAAAACGTTTCTCCACCCATTTCCTTGGTCCTTGGTAACTAACCCCAAATTGACATACTCTAGTATTTTGCACTTGCAATGATGTCTTAGTTGAGAAATTTATGTTATCTGGATGTTACATCTACGATAGTCATGCGTGTAATCTTGGCATAAGGCTCAAATGCACTAACACAAACTCCAACCTGGCAGTCCGACGCCAGACGCCACTGTATTGGCTAAATTTACAAGTATCAAAAATACGAAAAGGTTTCGTGGAAGTGGCGAAATCGAGAAGAGACGTGAGGACTTTTTAAAATTGTAATTACAAAAGTTATTCCTCGACACATGTGTGGTAACTACGATGTTGCGGGGGAGTTTAGCTACTGGGAAGCTATGGTGTGCAGTTCCACACGACACCCATCTTGTGCGAGTGTGGGCATATCATAATGCTTTCGAATGCTGTACTCCTATGAATGGTAGTCAGAAATGTGATGCTGCTTGGACGTAAAGTTACTGTGGTTTATGTACCGACATATCACCAGCCGTTTGTGGGAAGTGATCAGAATACTATTCTTGCAAGAAATTACATGTGTCTAGTCGTTAGGGGAGGACAGATTAAACGTGAAGAATTGTGATTTCACCGCACTGAGGAGAATACCCAACCGTAAGGGGTGATAGATTCATTTCATAAACAGATGCACCAATAGCAATGCTAGGGTTCAACTGGATCTGCTACAGTGTACAAAAAGGGCGAGCAATACAGCTGTAACAAAATGGATACAGAGAACGTCCTCTTAACAGTCCCCTAAGCAGATCCTCGCATGTTGTTTGTCACACTATTGATTGCGATGTTTACTTCAGTACATCAACACATATCGGTGACGTGTTTCCAACTCTTCCGTTGATTATCACGTAGTGCTGGACGCCTCTGCTTTACAACAGTTGTATGAGAGAGTCTTGGTGGGATGAAGCACATACCGGAAGTGCTGATTGAAAATAACTCCAGTCTGTTCCCGAATCTCATTGGCTGGAAGACAAATGTCAAATAATTACCTAGAACTTAGGAAAATAGAGAAACCTATCCGGTTTGAGTGTGGACATATCAGAAGTTTTTCAGATGGTACACACATACAAAGGAAAATCGGAAATGTGTGTGTGTTAGAGTGTAAAGTTACTGTGGTCAACGTTCAGACATGTGCAAAGAGCCGACTTGGGTGGCCGAGCGGTTCTAAGCGCTACAGTCTGGAACCGCGCGACCACTACGGTCACAGGTTCGAATCCTGCCTCGGGCATGGATGTGTATGATGTACTTATGTTAGTTAGGTTTAAGGAGTTCTAAGTTCTAGGGGACTGATGACCTCAGAAGTTAAGTCCCATTGTGCTCAGAGCCACTTGAAGCACTTTTTGTGCAAAGAAAATGACTATGACCGGTCGTAAGGGAGGTATAGATCTGTCGTGAAACAGAGCGATTTCAACACATCGATAGCCGTAAGGGGATGAAAGATTTTACGTGGTAAATTACGTCCAGTCATAAGAATAGTATAGATATTGATTCCAGAGCCACATTAGTCAGGGGGAGGTATTCCCGATACTTCGTTCATTGTCGAATATCACCAGATTGGCTCTACGATCATATTATTTAATTGTAATTACACTGACAGATATGTGACTTGTTTCCTACGACGACTTTGGGTGGGCGAGCAAATGGCGGAGCTAGCCACTGACCGCAACGAAAGGACATTTCCAGCATAAGACACGAGCCATCTCTGAGTCTTCCAAACCGGTCAGGCAGAGTACAACCGTATCGCCCACTGGGAGGGTGAATAAGGAACTAATTCCCTGCATGCCTTGGGCAGCCTTCGTGATCGCGTGTGTATTCTCCGATTTTTAAGTGGATATTTGAGAAGATTCAGTATCGATCACTGGCAAGTGTTGGCGCTGGACGTATTGATAACACTCGAATTCCAACCTCTCTTGTCATCCTGAACACCCACCACGGCCAGGTGGTCCTCTCTGGCGGGCTGAGACCGGCTACTGACCTGGCACGATTGTTAAGACGCGCGTACATGATGGCAATGAGTGGTGCGCGACTCTCTGGCCTAGGCCGCTGCGTATGGACATGGGGACATAAGCGTGCACGATGTACGAGTATTCTAGCGATTTCCGCCATCTGTGTGACAGCTACTACGACGGAATGGAACGTCATTTAAGTGTGTGGTGTTTACTGTTTCTCAACACAGTCCAGTGACTCTTGCAGCAGAAAGGTGGGACTGGTATTTGTTGTTGTTACCATCCTGTCACATGGTAGACCCTTCCTCCTCCTCCTCTTCCTCTTCCTCCTCCTCCTCCTCCTCCTCATTCGTCGTCATGGTGTAGCTGTGAGTACCAACTCAGAGGTTATATAGTTCTTTAAAAACCAGTAGTAACGTCTAATTCCCGCTTGATCAATTTATTGTTTCCAATTGTGGTACTGCAAGCACACATCAGTTCAATCACTTCCACAAATTTTCTAGGAACATCGCACAGTTAAGCTGAAATTTAAATTCTCATCCACCTCCAACGTAATGGATTTTCTGCCAAGCGACCTAAGTGTGTTAGTATCCGCCAGTATGAGGTAGAAAAAAAATCTGGAAGGTTTTGGAAACCGGCGGTTGCGGGATCGAATCCCAGAAGTTTCTACCACATATACCAGACCTGGTATCCACCATTGGGATGGAAGGAAAAACGGAACCCGCAGAGGGGTTATCGATTTAATTAATTAGTCAATTAATTTGATAGACTGGTGGACCTATTTCAAAGGCACCCAAAGCCCAGCATTTTCGGAAGGGCAGGAGGTTTCCCAGATATCCACTACTCTGTTCAGAACGAAGCAGGAGTTACTGTGGTACACGACAGACAGTACCTAGTTCTTCTTGAATACCTCTGTTCCATCTGCTACAGGTTTTTACAGCAG
Organism: Schistocerca gregaria; assembly: GCF_023897955.1. Lineage (NCBI taxonomy): Eukaryota > Metazoa > Arthropoda > Insecta > Orthoptera > Acrididae > Schistocerca > Schistocerca gregaria. Next base: position 751,318,723 of record NC_064931.1, read on the forward strand.
TGCCGGCCGGGGTGGCCGAGCGGTTCTAAGCGCTACAGTCTGGAACCGCGCGACCGCTGCGGTCGGCGGTTCGAATCCTGTCTCGGGCATGGATGTTTGTGATGTCCTTAGGTTAGTTAGGTTTAAGTAGTTCTAAGTACTAGGGGACTGATGGCCTCAGAAGTTAAGCCCCGTAGTGCTCAGAGCCATTTGAACCATTTTTCCACAGCAGTAGAAGTGAGAGAACAAGGGGACTTATCTACTACCAGCGCCAGGTCTGAATGAGGTGTGGGAAGGGTGGGACATCTTGGTCTGCATGTGTTCACACAAAAATAGGAAGTAGCCACTCGAGACAGAGAAAGGAGAGAGAGAGAGAGAGAGAGAGAGAGAGAGAGAGAGAGAGAGAGAGAGAGAGAGCCAGGACGTGAGTCTGGTATCAAAGGGACGCTAGCACCTCATGCTTTTGGCTAGAGGGATTAGCACTGTCCGGCGACTGCAGTGGTGGCGAGAGCCCAGTACATGGCTCTGGTGACGAGGTCCCGACAGTGATTTCGAACATCTCCTGACTCAAACACCTCACGTTCCCGCTGGCGACGGGCTACTACGAGGGACGCACAGCCCTTCCAGTCTTATTCTGTAACTGCAGCGCAACTGTTTTTTCACCGAACAAAGTGACGTCAATGTAATTACGAGTGGTGAGTGTTTTATGTTGTGGTATTCCTTGAACGATCAGGAAAAAATGACGCAAATATTCCACACACTGACTTGTATCCCACGAACTGAGTAAATAAATAATATTGCTGAGACTGCAATCAGTCTGATGTCAATATTTCCAGAAGGGGTGGGGAACTGAGGGGCTGTGTGATGGAATCCCTGTAGAGCCAGTAAATATTTTGACCTAACTGTGTGAGGAAAACCGATGACGTCATAAGAGTGGACTGGTGCAGCGTTTCAGAAGAGTCGAAGACTGGGTATTTCCCTGACCAGGGGCGCGGGTAGCATGGAAAACCATTTATCAGATCGATAGATTATGGGGGATTATAAACTTGGCAACCATGCGGAGTGGTGGGGTGATACCACCATTACCCTACTATTTGTGTTGTGTATTCTTCCGAAACAAGTAATATGGCCCAATTTCTGACGTTCACAAGTAAATTTTATCGTTTATAGTCGCCGAATTACGACATCAACTTTATTTCTTTCTAAATGAACTGTACACTTTTTCTGGGGTATTTGAAAGAAGTTTATAAGAAAACGTCATCGACATAATATGTATGCGACTTGATCAAATAGTATAAAGATACCTACATCTACATTTATACTCTGCAAGCCACCCAACGGTGTGTGGCGGAGGGCACTTTACGAGTCACTGTCATTACCTTCCTTTTCTGTTCCAGTCGCGTATGGTTCGCGGGAAGAACGACTGTCTAAAAGCCTCCGTGCACGCTCGAATCTCTCTAATTTTACATTGGTGATATCCTCGGGAGGTATAAGTAGGGGGAAGCAATATATTCGATACCTCATCCAGAAACGCACCCTCACGAAACCTGGCGAGCAAGCTACACCGCGATGCAGAGCGCCTCTCTTCCAGAGTCTGCCACTTGAGTTTGCTAAACATCTCATTACCAAATAACCCTGTGACGAGGCGCGCCGCTCTTCTTTGGATCTTCTCTATCTCCTCCGTCAACCCGACCTGGTACGGATCCCACACTGATGAGCAATACCCAAGTATAGGTCGAACGAGTGTTATGTAAGCCACCTCCTTTGTTGATAGACTACATTTTGTAAGGACTCTCCCAATGAATCTCAACCTGCTACGCGCCTTACTAACAAGTAATTTTATATGATCATTCCACTTCAAATCGTTCTGCACGCATACTCCCAGATATTTTACAGAAGTAACTGCTACCAGTGTTTGTTCCGCTATCATATAGTCATACAATGAAGGATCCTTCTTTCTATGTATTCGCAATACATAACATTTGTCTATGTTAAGGGTCAGTTGCCACTCCCTACACCAAGTGCCTATCCGCTGCAGATCTTCCTGCATTTCGCTACAATTTTCTAATGCTGCAGCTTCGCTGTATACTACAGCATCATCCGCGAAAAGCCGCATGGAACTTCCGACACTATCTACTAGGTCATTTATATATATTGTGAAAAGCAATGGTCCCATAACACTCCCCTGTGGCAAGCCAGAGGTTACTTTAACGTCTCTAGACGTCTCTCCATTGATAACAACATGCTGTGTTCTGTTTGCTAAAAACTCTTCAATCCAGCCACAGAGCTAGTCTGATATTCCGTAGGCTCTTACTTTTTTCATCAGGCGACAGTGCGGAACTGTATTGAACGCCTTCCGGAAGTCAAGGACAATAGCGTCTACCTGGGAGCCTGTATCTAACATTTTCTGGGTCTCATGAACAAATAAAGCTAGTTGGGCCTCACACGATCGCTGTTTCCGGAATCCATGTTCATTCCTACAGAGCAGATTCTGGGTTTCCAAAAACGACATGATACTCGAGCAAGAAACATGTTCTAAAATTCTACAACAGATCGACGTCAGAGATATAGGACTGTAGTTTTGCGCATCTGCTCGACGACCCTTCTTGAAGACTGGGACTACCTTTGCTCTTTTCCAATCATTTGGAACTTTCCGTTCCTCTAGAGACTTGCGGTACACGGCTGTTAGAAGGGGGGCAAGTTCTTTCGCGTACTCTGTGTAGAAACGAATTGGTATCCCGTCAGGTCCAGTGGACTTTCCTCTGTTGAGTGATTCCAGTTGCTTTTCTATTCCTTGGACACTTATTTCGATGTCAGCCATTTTTTCGCTTATGCGAGGATTTAGAGAAGGAATTGCAGTGCGCTCTTCCTCTGTGAAACAGCTTTGGAAAAAGGTGTTTAGTATTTCAGATTTACGCGTGTCATCCTCTGTTTCAATGCCATCATCATCCCGGAGTGTCTGGATCTGCTGTTTCGAGCCACTTACTGATTTAACGTAAGACCAGAACTTCCTAGGATTTTCTGTCAAGTCGGTACATAGAATTTTACTTTCGAATTCACTGAACGCTTCACGCATAGCCCTCCTTACGCTAACTTTGACATCGTTTAGGTCCTGTTTGTCTGAGAGGTTTTGGCTGTGTTTAAACTTGGAGTGAAGCTCTCTTTGCTTTCGCAGTAGTTTCCTAACTTTGTTGTTGAACCACGGTGGGTTTTTCCCGTCCCTCACAGTTTTACTCGGCACGTACCTGTCTAAAACGCATTTTGCATTGCCTTAAACCTACGCTTCGAACCACTGTCCCGCCGTCAGGAGCAGATTTCCACAAACGTCTGGCGCATTGTACGAACTGTAACGAAACGTATAACTCCCCATCAATCCGTGTTCTGTTGTTGTAGCAATCAAATCAATTACTCGTAAAGCTATTGAGATATTCACAATTTATACGACAGTCGAAGAAGTGAATATAGTCGCCGAACTACTAGAGCAGCGGAGCGATTGTATGCCGAGGAGCACCCAGATCGTGACAAGCCTAATGATCCGCCTTTGCAAACATTACCAAAATGTTCTAGAAACTGGAAGTATGGAGAATAAAATATTCCGAGGAAAAATAAGAGCAACTGATAAAAGAGATGAGACATTTTAGTAGAAGTAACACACAATGTAAATGCCACTGAGGTCCAATTCCGACAGAAATGGGATGGCGCGGACGGCTGGAAGCTGTGAGTCAACGGACGTAGTGCGGACGGGACGTGAGCAACTCACGCTGAGGGGGAGCTGTGAGAGAGAATCTGGACGGTCGTACTACGCGTGGATCAGAATATTGTGTCTTCATCAAACTGGATCTTTTGTAACTCACAAATGTCGAGCAGCGAAGAAGATACTGCCTACATCGGTTACGGCTGAAAAAAGGGAAGAAATATGGCACATTCGATGCAATTGTATCCCAAACGTTTCCAGCATTTTCACAGAGCGTGTCAAAATTGTTTCTATATTGCGTTATATAAAGTAAAGCACAGCATTTACAGAAAATAACGGAACTGGAATGTTCTGATCATAGTTCTTGTTTCCCATATGATTTTCATTTAGCGGAAGCCGGAACATCGTTGATTTTGTGAGAGATGTACAAATTATTACGACACCTTTCCAAAATTTGATCGTTGTAAATATTTCACTGCTACAGACCAGAAATTCCTCGTTACAGGGCATACTTTCCTACCATGAGATAGAGGGTTGGTGTTGGGTTGTTTGGGGAAGGAGACCAGACAGCGAGGTCATCAGCAGTATCATCGGATTAGGGAAGGACGGGGAAGGAAGTCGGTCGTGCCCTAGCAAAGGAACCATCCCAGTATTTGCCTGGAGCGATTTAGGGAAATCACGGAAAACCTAAGTCAGGATGGCCGGACGCGGGATTGAATCGTCGTCGTCCCGATTGCGAGTCTAGTGTGCTAGCCACTGCGCCACCTCGCTCGATGATGTGATAGAGATTTTGTTCTTGTAGAGAGGAGCAAAATATCTCTTCACCCAGAATCCTGATTCCAGTCATTGCCAAAGCCAAGGACAAAGGATTGCTTCTCTGCAAGATGGAACCAAAGGATTTCAGGATCTTAGTGTACTAGACCATGGGTTGCGAGAGGCTCATTCAAAATAACTGACTATTTCTGGCTTCTGACAGTTCTGCTACACTAAGGAGAAGGAAACGTCACAACATCCAACAACCGTGGATTTGTCGGAGCATTGCCAAGAAACCGAGAGGTGCTGGGAAAAGAAATCTGCTACTATATAACATTACAGCTTTCCCTATCTTGGGTGATAAAGTTCTGCCAATTGAAAGTGCCAAGAAGAAGACCTTACTTGACATGAGACAGTATATCCCAACTGAAAAACAGAATTTCTGTGAACAAGTACCAGGTCAATAGTGGATTTGCATGTCGTTCTACCAAAACTAATTGACTAAGGACAGAAAATATATTGCTGACTGTACATGTTTAGATTAGTAACAACAGGAATAGTGTTAAATTTGTCTGTGTCTTTTGCTGATGTTTGGCCAGATTTGTATTGCAGTAAACATTCTATGTTTTGACATGCGGTGCTTTCTCAATATAAGGTTTCTATTTCTGCAATAAATAATAAAAAGAAACCAGATTGTTTCAGGAGCACATTGTTATAACTGCACCGATTCAGCATTGTTCGTCCAGGAAAATAAAAACAGATAGTGCTATTTTTTCAAAGATAAAGTAAGTAATTATGTAATAACTAAATATATATGTAATAACTGTTAGCAAAAGCATGCGAAATGCCTGCACCAAGAAAACTGAAATACGTAACCATAAAATAGGTATGCAAATAGATGAGCATAAAACATCCAGAATACATAATATTTTAGTTATAGCACCAACAAAATCCCATTTCTCATTCACTGCTCTCTGGAACACACGTCATCTGTTCGACAATATGAGAACGGAAATAGTGAATGTTTCGTGAATAAATCTGCTAGAGTAGACAAGAAAATTGTACATATGCAGTATATAGCTAACTCTGCCACTGGATCTACTGTTGTCTACCTGTAGTTTAAAAATGAAAATAACTCGTCATATAATATTAAATTACAATTTAATTGTGACTGACTTCATGAAACACATAATACGAAACGGAAACGCCGGCCGAAGTGGCCGAGCGGTTCTAGGTGCTTCAGGCTGGAATCGCGCGACCGCTAAGGTCGCAGGTTCGAATCATGCCTCGGGCATGGATGTGTGTGATGTCCTTAGGTTAGTTAGGTTTAAGTAGTTCTAAGTTATAGGAGACTGATGACCTAAGATGTTAAGTCCCATAGTGCTCAGAGCCATTTCAACCATTTTTGAACCACTGAGGGCTACGGCGAGACAAAGCCTCTCGATCATTTCTAGATCTCCGGTTCAATACAGACACTATGGGCAATATCGAAAATAAAACTAGTCCGCTTTCAGGCTGTGATTTCAGACTACAAAATATCAAAAATCAATTTTTTGGTCCAGTATTTTCCTCAAAATCAAATGAGAAAGACTGTATAAAACAGAACGCACATGAATCCCAAAACAGTGATTTTTATGGTTTTACGTGAAAAGAAAAGGTTTAACTGAGAAAGCATGAGAGGTTCCATGTCCACTTTTGCATGTCGCCTCTCATTTTCATCAATTTTATTAATGTTTTATGTCATTGCACGGTGGTAATGGGCCGAATTAGGTTATTTTAGAGAGAGTAGTTCTACTGAGAGCTCAAAATATTTTCCACTTGATTCCTACGCATGTTGGGTTACTTCCCTAGATGGCCTGTGCTAGGCGAGCACCAGAGGATGCAGCACACTGCGTTTCCGGTTGGGAACTGAACTTCTACGAATACTGAGAGGGTCATACATCAATGGGCTTAAGCACCTGGCAGAACGACTGACGTCGGTCGAGTTTCGCCTATTGTATGCAGGGCAAAACGACCTGCAAGATGTCTGAGTGTCGCCGCACTTTATGTGTTTACCGTTCCGGCGCGTCCGGAACGAAGATTCCTGGCACCGACTGGATGCATTGTCCTCTTGATTCTGAGAATACTTGTGGACCATGCCCTGCTGGGCGCCACTGTCTGCCGCCGAATGGCCAGTGGTCTAGGCATGTTGTTTTCGTATGTGGTCAAACGGCAAGTTCAGTGCCCTCAGCTGAATAGCAGAGGCATGATTGGTTAACTTAAACTGAAGCTAGTTGACATCATAAAGCCTTGCTCGAGATTGGAAGGAACGGTCGCTATTGGCGCGAATGATGTTCTGTGGCAGTGTGGGGGAATTTTGGAATCAGCACTGAATGCTGATTGGCGGTTTTCGAGGATGGTAGGCAGCTGAGCAATGTTGACTTCGCTCTTGCGTTGCGCGGGCGCAGATGGATTCAGGATCTGACCTAAGTTGAAGTCGGACAGTCTTGCGACTTAGTCGCACTTATTGTTCAGAACTTAGAATTCTCGGACAGCCTTCGAGGCCAGGGGCTGAAACAGAGTTACTGCACACCAGAAGTCGGCGCCTACATCACCGACGATGTGCCGCAGATTTCAGGTCTGGCGCAGTATTCTGCGGCTTAGGCACTGTAGGACCTATCATTTTTACACTGAATCCCTCAGCAGCAAGCGCGCTCGCTTTGCTACAAGTCCACCGTGCTTTGTTTCTCCACGTGATCCCATTTGAGCTCTAACTACTAATCGCGATACTCCAATATAATCTGGAGAGTAAAATTTGATTCATTAGGACCTCTAGTCATTATCGTCAGTCGATTGCATCACAGAGAGTAGGAGTCCCTTGTTCTCGAGCCAACTCTTATTCTCATAATAGTTCAGTATATCGTATCCTTTAACCTACTGTTTGTGTCGATAATCATGTGCCTTTATGTTCTGATGTATAATAAATCTCATTGTAATATTTAATCCGCATATCATTCAGTACATATACGCAGAATCCTATTTCCTCTTGTTTATTATGATAAATTTCTCTTTTTTTTTTGCTCTGAGTAGATTACGATTTTTACTAAATTATTGTGAGTGTGCACTCCTTATTTTACCAACTAGCATGGTCCACCATCATTTCCTTTCTTTACCATTGTGCGCACAATTAATTAGGTGGTAGGTAAGGAGGGGGTCGAGTGCCTGTCTCGTTCTCATGCAAAATTCGTCAGAATTAAAGACTTACAAACTCTTCTCCATCCCAGCAACACGCATAATATGGCGACCCTTGCCTCGGTTCTTTCCTGTGACTGCTGAGACGCTGTCAGGACTTGGTCGATAACATTTTCTGATTAAAGGAAACCACCATAATTAGTTTCCTTTGCTGTAATTAGGTTTCGCGGTAGAAATATTTTGCGGCGTTCATGTAATAGCCATTGATTTTCTTCATTTATTTAGCAATTTCATGTTGTTTTGTTTTGTGTGTGTTGGTTGATGTGTGTGGGTTTTGTAGCACATCATATTCCCGTTGAAATTGAGAGCGTTGCTTCAGCGTTGAAGCTATTTTGGAGGGGTTGTCCTATGGACATTTGTGGGTTAAATTCTTTTTTTTCAGTAGTAGGAGTGGACTAGTGCTGTCAAGTGTTATATGGGGTTTTGTCTGTTATATATATAACAGAGAAAACCCTATATAACACTTGACAGCACTAGTATATATATATATATATATATATATATATATATATATATATATATATATATATATATATATTGTTGATGTTCCGTGAATGAATGTTCACTCGAAGCAGGGCGCGACTGTTGTCGAACATATCTCAAATAAATAGACTGCACACGATGGAGCAGGATGAGGGTAGTAACAGGGGTGAGCCAGATGAAGAAATGTTGTTTTCCTACGGGACGGGAGGTGTTGGACACAGACGATAGACTCGAATCGGAGGCAGACCGAGAGTAGGAGGATATGAGCGGTGAAATCAGTGAGAAAGAAGGGGAGGTAGAAGTGAATAGGCATGTGGAGGCTCATGTTCATATAAATAAGACTACAGATGAGAACACGCCGAGGAAAATTCGGCCACGACAGTATTACAGTGCTCATGTGTCTAGAGTAAAATCACCAGTTGGTGAAGACGGGCCTAGTGAGCCGAACGATTTATTATTAGAGATTTTGGGAGTCGTAAGGGACATAAAGTAGAACCTAGAAAAAAGAATGGATGAAGTAGACAATAAGGTACTTGCGGTGTGAACGAAGTGAAGAGTGAAATAGTGGTGGTCAGTAAGACGAGTGTCGAGGCGAAGAATAGAGCCGTCGAAGCCAAGAAGGATGCAGAGTTAGCAAGGGTAGAAGCAGCTAGCGCCAAAAAAGTGGCAAAAATCACAAATAACCGGCCAAGAATCGCTAGGAAAATTGGACACGTCGTAGGAATTGATGCAATAAGAGTCTAGGGGAAGGAAGCACTTGTGATTACGACGCAAACAATGGAAAGTGTCGAAGAACGCGTTGCGGGTACCACCGAAAGATGAGAAAGCGTGGAATAACGTGTAGCGCGCCTGGAACGCCAGGTACAAATTGGTACATCGCGTACAGAGGCGACAACCGGCGGACATGGAAGTGTGGCGCCGGACGGCTGCCCACCGTGCACAGGTTCGGCGCAAAGTAGTGAACTACACTCCTGGAAATGGAAAAAAGAACACATTGACACCGGTGTGTCAGACCCACTATACTTGCTCCGGACACTGCGAGAGGGCTGTACAAGCAATGATCACACGCACGGCACAGCGGACACACCAGGAACCGCGGTGTTGGCCGTCGAATGGCGCTAGCTGCGCAGCATTTGTGCACCGCCGCCGTCAGTGTCAGCCAGTTTGCCGTGGCATACGGAGCTCCATCGCTGTCTTTAACACTGGTAGCATGCCGCGACAGCGTGGACGTGAACCGTATGTGCAGTTGACAGACTTTGAGCGAGGGCGTATAGTGGGCATGCGGGAGGCCGGGTGGACGTACCGCCGAATTGCTCAACACGTGGGGCGTGAGGTCTCCACAGTACATCGATGTTGTCGCCAGTGGTCGGCGGAAGGTGCTGTGCCAGTCGACCTGGGACCGGACCGCAGCGACGCACGGATGCACACCAAGACCGTAGGATCCTACGCAGTGCCGTAGGGGACCGCACCGCAACTTCCCAGCAAATTAGGGACATTGTTGCTCCTGGGATATCGGCGAGGACCATTCGCAACCGTCTCCATGAAGCTGGGCTACGGTCCCGCACACCGTTAGGCCGTCTTCCGCTCACGCCCCAACATCGTGCAGCCCGCCTCCAGTGGTGTCGCGACAGGCGTGAATGGAGGGACGAATGGAGACATGTCGTCGAGGGGACACTGAATAGTGCACGGTACATCCAAACCGTCATCGAACCCATCGTTCTACCATTCCTAGACCGGCAAGGGAACTTGCTGTTCCAACAGGACAATGCACGTCCGCATGTATCCCGTGCCAACCAACGTGCTCTAGAAGGTGTAAGTCAACTACCCTGGCCAGCAGGATCTCCGGATCTGTCCCCCATTGAGCATGTTTGGGACTGGATGAAGCGTCGTCTCACGCGGTCTGCACGTCCAGCACGAACGCTGGTCCAACTGAGGCGCCATTTGGAAATGGCATGGCAAGCCGTTCCACAGGACTACATCCAGCATCTCTACGATCGTCTCCATGGGAGAAGAGCAGCCTGCATTGCTGCGAAAAGTGGATATACACTGTACTAGTGCCGACATTGTGCATGCTCTGTTGCCTGTGTCTATGTGCCTGTGGTTCTGTCAGTGTGATCATGTGATGTACCTGACCCCAGGAATGTGTCAATAAAGTTTCCCCTTCCTGGGACAATGAATTCACGGTGTTCTTATTTCAATTTCCAGGAGTGTACTAAGCGCGCAGCCGGCCGCGCTGGTCTCGCGGTTCTAGGCGCACAGTTCGGAACCGTGCGACTGCTACCGTCGCAGGTTCGAATCCTGCCTCGGGCATGGATGTGTGTGATG